>NW_027203218.1:0-95793 GCF_024711535.1 Dipodomys merriami | reverse complement strand
ATGGGAATTTAGAAGTATTTTTCACACTTTTACACAAAGTAGCTATCCTGAGTTTCTAGACTTAACAGGAAACAATTCTAAACCATGAGTACCAAGTATTGAGAACACAGTTAGCAAGTAAGTGAGCTGGGATAGGAAGTACAAATATGGTCTGCTTCTCTCACTTTCTAGAAGATTCACTGATTATCTGATAACGGATTAATCACTGTGGATTCATGTATATTTCAAATGCCAGGCTACCACCTTGTTATCTATTTCTTTCAGGCCCTTCATCAAGTTGTCAGTTAACATTCAGGATTTACAAATTTATTTGATATCAAGTTAGTAAAATTTAATCAGTGAGGAGGAGGTGAGGGAAAAAATTATTTTTTTAGGGGGGGGTGGTTGGTAGTGGGGTTTGAACTCTGGGCCTTGAACTCTAGCCGGGGTGCTGTCCCTCAGCTCTTCACCTCAAGGTGAGTGCTCTACCACTTGAGCCACAGGGCCAATTCTGGTTTTGTGGTAGTGAATTGGAGATAAGAGTCTCATGGACTTTCCTGCTCAGGCTGGCTTTGATCTTAGCCTCTTGAATAGCTAGGATTACAGGCGTGAGCCACAGGCTCCCTGCAGAAAAGTAAATTTTTTAATCCTCCCTTCCCCAAATTCAACATCACCCAGATTCACTAGCCCCTCAGTCTACCTTTACTGCAAGCTTTACTTGTCTATACTATTTTGAAAGCATTTTTGGAAATTTTACTTCTAGTAATTAATCTAAGGAGTAATTACACAGAGTTATTTCAAGTACTCAGAATGTTTATACAACATTGCTTATAAAAACCCAAAACTGACAATTACCTAAAACCACCATAGGAGTCATATTTAGTAAATTAGAATATATGAAAGAGTGAATTGCTATGCAGGCATTTAACATTAATGTGATAAATCTATCTCTATTGAGCCAAAAAGAAAAAAATTATGTATGAAAATAGGAAGCATCATTAACTTTAAAAAATTGTATTGTTATTATAAAGGTGATGTACAGAGGGTTTACAGCTCACTGACTTAATAAAAGTACACACATAGATCTCTATTTGAACATATCAAGCAACGTGGAAAACTGTTCACCAAAATAAAAGCAGTTGCTACTTTTCAGTGATAAGCTTTCAAAGAATATTATTTATTTGTTTGTTTATTTATTTATTTATTTTGGGTTCAGTAGTGGGGCCTGAACTCTAGGCCTGGGCGCTGTCCCTTAGCTCTTCAGCTCAAGGCTAGCACTCTACCACTTGAGCCACAGCACCACTTCGGGCTTTTTTCTTTTTGCTTATGTGGTGCTGAGGAATCGAACCCAGGGCCTCATGCTTGCAAGGCAAGTGCTCTGCCACTGAGCCACCTTCCCAGCCCGTCAAAGAATTTTAAGTCCTTACATTTACCTAGATAAAAATTAAGCAATGAAGAATATATATTCACTTTACAAAAGCAATTTGCTTTTTTCTTAGAGTACTAATGATGCAGACAAAGTTGACACTAGGATTTAGTAGTTTACAGAGCTGACTGGATGTGTACCACAGCTCAGAAAAGGACTGTCACTGTGAAACACCTGGCAGAGAAGTTCAGTCATCATAGCCCTACCAGCCACGATAGAAGAGGTAGCAAGAGGCAAAAGACCACACAGAAATGAAAGAACTGGAGTCAAAGCAGGGGGTCCTCATGTGTGACCTACTTATTTACATTATGCATATCTTATTCACACTTATTCATACATATTCATAAGAATGCTTCCGAGCCTGTACAACTACTGCTGAAATATTTTCTGGGTAAAAGGCCATGATGGCATTGATTAGACTGGCAAACGGCAGCTGGTGCTTGACCAAAGGGTAGAGGACAGGAGTATAGAAAGAACAAAGTTAGAGTTTACTGCACTTATCTTTGCCAAGAAGCCACATTTTTCCAAAGAGGTATCTCCAACAGATAGAATTCGAGCTATGAAAAATGTTTAACCATTTAAAAAAATTCCAAAGGACGGGGCTGGGAAGGTGGCTCGGTGGTAGAGTGCTTGCCTTGCATGCCTGAGGCCCTGGGTTCGATTCCTCAGCACCACATAAGCAAAAAAGAAAAAAAGCCAGAAGTGGCACTGTGGCTCAAGTGGTAGAGTGCTAGCCTTGAGCTGAAGAGCTGAGGGACAGCACCCAGGCCCAGAGTTCAGGCCTCACAATTGGAACCCTCCCCCCAAAAAAAGAAATCTAATTTTGCCCAATATTGGATTATGTGACACTTGTTTACAACCAGAATATACACTGATAATCTTTGGTTTTTGTTTGTTTGTTTTTTGGGTCCAGTCAAGGGGCCTGTGACCCAAAGGGGTAGAGTACCACCACAAAAGCTCAGGGACAGTGCCAAGGCCCTGAGTTCAAGCCCCAAGACTGGTGCATATGTGTGTACACACGCATGCGTGCACGCACACACACACACACACATACACACACATACACCATGCTTCCTCTAACACCAGTATTTCTTATTATCATTTTCTATGACCTTAGGAGCATTAACACCTTGGGACTAGCTAGGTAGTGAAATTCTAGGTAAATGAGAGACACCCTCTTCTTTTGACATGTAAGAAAAAGCCACAAAGGGGAGAGGGGAGGGCTGGCACTGTCTCTGGCAATGGAAGACAGGCAGGCGGGAAGGAAAGATCTGGAAACTAGAACCTTCCGATCACCCACACCTTCACACTCCTTGCAGAGCTGGGGGTCCCTGCATGTCCTCTGCTCTCTACACTGGAGGCGGCGGCAGTGGCTGCAGACGGCTCTTTGCCATTCCCTGAGCAAGGAGAGGCTGTGGTGCCCTATGCGAACCTCGCCCCGGGGTGATGCCAATGTGGGCCGCACGACTTTCCTCTCCTCTTTATCTCCCAATAGGAGGGAGCTGACAGCTTGGCCCAGCCAGCAGAAAACCTGTGAGCCAGGCTCCACTAGACAAGCAGGCCTTCACCTCCCTGAGGACTGGGGACCTGAGAGAGCAGACACAGGCAGACATTTCCCCCACCGCAGCCAGGGCAAAGCTGCCCATGGCCTGGGCAGATGGCACCATCCCCATGGCCCTGCTCTAGCTTGTCTTCCCAACGGTCTCTCCCATCCTCTCCTTTTCCACACTGGTAGCTCACGCCTGTCTTCCTACCTACTCAGGAGGCTGAGATCTGAGGATTGTGGCTCGAAACCAGCCCAGGCAGGGAAGTCCGTGAGACTCTTATCCCCAATGAACCACAAAAAGCTAGAAGTAGAGCTGTGGCTCAAATGGTAGAGCATTACTCTTGAGCAAATCAGAGCTCAAGGGCAGCACCCAGGCCCTGAGTTCAAGCCCCATGACCTACATAAAAATAAAAATTGGAAAACAAATTGAAAAATCAAGAGAGTCTTCCCCCAGTCAGAGATTTTTACCCAATTTGAGGACCCCACCCCAGCTTCTATCTTCTCATGGGATAAAGTCCAACACAACCCACATTTTGGTCTCATCCAAAGTCCCAGCTGGGACCTCTGCTCCATCCCCTTCTCCTGCTGCTCTCCCAACACTAAGCAGGCAAAGGTGGGCATTAAATGTCCTTTGAATACCAGCTAGCTTGCAACACATAAACACATAAGTGATGTTAAACAAAATCCCTATGAACAAGGACACAGCATTAGACCATGCCTGTGGAGAATGTACACCTTGGCAGAGAAGCAGAGAGAACACTGAAATAAAAGGTGGGGTTCTGAGGCAGGCTCCAGTGGCTCATACCTATCAATTCTAGCCATTCAGAAGATTGAGATCTGAGGACCGTGGTTCAAAGCCAGCCTGGGCAGGAAAGTCTGATGGGAGTCTTTAGTTCCAATGAACCAGCAAAAAGTCAGAAGTGGAGCAGTGGTTCAAGTGGTAGAGCACTAGTCTTTAGTAAAAAAGCTCAGAAAAGCACCTAGGCTCTGAGTTCAAGCCCCAGGACCAGCACACACACAGACACACACACACCGAGACACACACACAGACACACAGACACACACACAGACACAGACACAGACACACACACACACACACACACACACACACACACACACACACACACACACACACTTCAGCCCAGGCCAAATCCTCTGTTCAGGACTTGACACAAGATAACATGAGTTTTACCCCCAGGAAGTACGGCATTTATTTAGGCACGAGAAAGCCGACTCTACTTCAGCTCCCGATGGACACGCTGACACTAGTCAGAGGGGTCCTGGGGCCTCGTCTGCATATGACTCATGGCTGACCTCCCTGAAGAGCACTAGGCCAGCGATTGCAAAGATACCAGAGTAACACGTGTAGCCACAGAGGCGATACTCAGGAGTGGGGAGCCTCACGGGAGGGTGGCTGAACCAGTCAGACACTAGGGAGAGAGCTCCAACCAAGAGCCAGCCCAAAGGTCACCTCCATGGAGAACCAGCAGACAAACTTCCTTGGAGGAAGTCTGAGGACATGGAGAACGTTCCAGATGAGCATCTGCGACTCCCTGACTTACATGTTCTGCCAAGATCTCAGAATAGATTACCCCCCCCCATTAAAATGGAGGCACCTGGCAGCTCACACCTGTCATTCCAGCTACTCAGGAGGCTGAGAGCTGAGGATCGAGGTTTGAAACCAGCCTGGGCAGGAAAGTCCATGAGACTCTGATCTCCAGTGAACCACCAAAGGCCAGAAGTAGAATTGTGGCTCAAGTGGTAGAGCACCAGCCTTCAGCAAAAATAGCGCAGGGAAAGCGCCCAGACCCTGAGTTCAAAGCCCAGGACAAGCACAATAAATTTAAAAATGCGACAATGAACTTGATACATGGCTCAAATGGTAGAGTACCTTTACTCCACTTAATTAATTACTAATTTATTAAAGTATCACTTTAATAAACTGACTTTTTAGAGACAGGAAGCATAGCTCAAGTAGTAGAGTGTCAGCCAGGAGAGAAAAATCTGAGCATGAGCAAAGGAGGTCCTGAGTTCAAGCCCCAGTACTATCACACACACACACACACACACTCACACTCACACACACACACACACACACACACACACACACACACACACACACACACACACACAATTGACTTTTGGTTGTTAAAATTATTATTAGAGAAGGATAAGATGACATCTAATACTAGTACCCAGACAATCATGCAAAATGTCAAACTGTGTTGAATGCAAAGGAATAAAGAATGATATTCTGGGGCAAATACAGGCACACTGTCTCCAAGGAAGGAAAAGAAGAAGGGGAGGGAAGAGAGGAGAGAGGGAGAGGGGGAAGGGGAGAGGGAAGGGGAACAGAAGGGGAGGGAAAAGGAGGGAAAGGAAGGGAAGGGGAAGAGGGGAGAGGAAAAGGAAGGGGAGGGGAGCGGAGGGGAGGGGATGATGACATACTATCAGGGACCCATCTGCCCCTTCCTCTAGGTTGAAATTCAAAAATGTTCCCAGCAAAAGAACAGAGTCTTGTTCAGTCTGGATGGGGGGCAGGCTGGGGGGGAGGGGTTGCTACACGGCGCCCAGGCTGATTGTGCTCTGCATTTGCAGGGCAGTCCCAGTCCCCCACCACACCCAAATAGCACTGCCCCACACGCATGACCCCGTAGATCCTGCTCTCTTTGGATGCCAGCCACTGACCCCCCAACCCGGCTGGCAGGGGAGGCTGCGGACGGAGGGGCCACATCCTCTAAATAAACAGACACCCAGGGGTCCCACAGGTTCTCAAGAAGTATTGAGCTCATCCACTGGCCAAAGAACCCACATGCTTCTAAGAGACATCGGGAGAGACAAGACATGAAATGTATCCAAGATGCCGCCAAAGCTGCTGGCTGCATCGGAGAAATCTCAAAACAAAATACATTCATAATACAGCAGGTGTATTATATACACCAGGTATAATACATCAGGTACTAGTGGCTCACACCTGTCATCCCAGTGACTCAGGAGGCTGAGATCTGAGGATCATGGCTCAAAGCCAGCCTGGGAAGGAAAGTCTGTGCAACTCTGATCTCCAATGAACCACTAGAAAACCAGAAGTGGTGCTGTGGCTCAAGTGGTACAGCACCAGCCTTGAACTCACCACACAATTCTGTACTGCCACCTACACACTTGGGAGACCTC
Source organism: Dipodomys merriami (assembly GCF_024711535.1). Taxonomy (NCBI): domain Eukaryota; kingdom Metazoa; phylum Chordata; class Mammalia; order Rodentia; family Heteromyidae; genus Dipodomys; species Dipodomys merriami. The sequence continues at coordinate 89,671 of NW_027203218.1, read as the reverse complement.
AGCCTATTATGATCATGGGTGAGCAAGGAAGCCATTCCATCCCATGGATTTTCAGACAATGATCATAAACCTGTCCCTTAGCTCTTTTGCTAGAGACCTAGTGCTGTACCACTTGAGCCCAGCTCCATTTCTGATTTTCTAGTGGTTCATTGGAAATAAGAGTCTCGAGGATTTTTATGCCTCTGCTGGTTTTGAACCTCAATCCTCAAATTTCAGAGAAACTGGGGTTCCAGGCATGAGCAATAGGCACCTGGATTCTCCTGAATTTTTTACCCTAGCTGATCTAGAAACTCCATCCTCCCAATCTCTGCCTCAGGTGTAGCTAGAATGATAGGAGAAAGTGACAACACCTGGCTTCACATCCTTTCTGGAAAGCTCCTTTAAAAACAACAATGATTAAAAAACCCATCACTGAAACAGCACTCCCGCCGGCCATTCTTGAGTAGGGAGAATCACAGTCAATCTCCACATAGAGTCCGAATACACAGACAGAATGCAGGCAGAGACAGGCGCAGGAGAGTAGACGGTCTCCCAGATGCACAGGGGGGCGCTGGGGACATATGTACAGCAGGAAAGGGGAAGGTGGAGAGGACAGCGGCCAGAACTCAGCCTTGTGGGAAACAGGATCACCACGTGCGGGGCAATTTCCCGCCCTCTTGTCCTCCACAAAGTACATCAAAACCTGGAAATGGGCTATTTTGCAGGAATTCTAGTCATTCATTCGAACCAAATCAGCCTTGTGTGATGTGCGAAGAGACAAGGCTCTAGAAGGGCACTTTGGGGGACGTCCCAAAGCCAGTGCGGATAAGGAGTTCCTTCACTTACAATGTAAACCGTGCCTTACACCCCCAGCAGGCCACACACCAGGAGCTCAACTCTCAGGAGACCTACTCGGAAACCTGGCTGGTATCAGTGCCACCCCAAGTTCTGCAGCCCCTGTCTCTGTGCCTCTGAAGGGCAGCGAGAATCACACAAGGCCAGTCTCCTGAGGCCTCCACGTATGAACCTGACACAGAATGCCAAGGGCCAGCCACGAGCCTCCAAGGACATCTATCCCATCAGCACCGTAGCTGCCGGAAGTCACCACCAGCAGAGACCAGTCACAAGTACCAATGGGAGACTATCCTAGTCAGATTCACACCAAAGGCCTGTAGAGCTTTCACCCCACCCTTTATTTTTTTATTTTTTCAAAAACATTAATGATCTCAAGTTCCCTATGTCTAGAAACCTACTTGTGTTTTCCCTTAAGTGCTCTCATCTTGCTTTCTGTAAATAAATGTGGATTCACCGGCAAAACAGACTCCAGGAGAAGGTTCTTGAAAGGATCGTGTGTATTTCAGAAGTAACCTTCTTGGGTTTTTCTTCTTGAAACCAAAGCACCTTTGTAAATAGGCACAGAATAAATTTTAAAAGAAAACAGCTGGGCGCCAATGGCTCATGCCTGTGATCCTAGCTACTCAGAAGGCTGAGGTCTGAGGATCATCGTTCGAAGCCAGCATGAGCAAGAAAGTCCCTGTGAGACTCTTATCTCCAATGAACCACTCGAAAACCAGAAGTGGCGCTGTGGCTCAAGTGGTAGAGTGCTAGCCTTGAGCACAAGGAGGCTCAGGGACAGCGCCCAGGCCCTGAGTTCAAGTCCCATGACCAACTAAATAAATAAGAGGTCGGGAAGATTAAGGAAGTAAGATCGTGTTTGTTCCAGAAAACGGAAGGACAGAGAGAGGACCTGGGATGACGAAGGGGTGAAAAACCCTCATAAGACCTGACCCCAAAACCACTTAGGAAAAATGCTAGGAACAGAGATGAGGACAGGAGTTCGAGGACAGACATGCTCAGAGCTTATTTCTAGCTGAGGAGAACAATCAAGAATTGCAGCGGACACCCCCTTTGGGATGCAACTAGAGGAGAGAAGAGCTTTGAAATGGAGTTGGAGGAATTTGGGGAAACAGCATCCACACAGAAGGATGAAGCTAGATGAAGACCGAATGACCAACACAGGTGCAATTGGTTCAGCCCTCCTCCTACATGACTACAGCTAGACCGGCAAGGCCTTCCCTCCCTTCAAGTCTAGTCTCCGTCTCACTCCAGTAGATTCTACGTGCCCCTCCCTATGATAGGGCACCTGCGGCCCAGAACCCTAGGTAGGCCAAAGTGGAATTGTTCTCAAGTCATTTCCAGCAGAGGTGGGTGCAAATCAAACAAATAATGACCCTTGAGTTTCATCAACAATTCCTGGAGTTTCTAACAAGGAGAAACACACACACACAAGCAAGGCTCCCATTCTGACACTCCAGAGGCACACCTGGCCTGCCTGGTAGGAACTCCCAGCCATGGTCACTCAGTCTGTCTGTGATCACTGCCCCTGCCTAGGTGGAGCCCACCAGCCAAGGTCTGAAAACACAGATCCATGAGGCGTGACTTGATTTCCCTGAATATTGTAGAACCTACCACACACACCCGAAAACCCAGATTACACTCACTACCACTCCTCCCCAACCCACCTCCACCAACAGGCATCCAGAAGAAAAATAGCAGAAAAGAAATAGGTAAATAAATGAATGCACTGGGCTTTGTTCAGGAACACAGATCCATAAATCTTGATCTTGATTGGCTTTTTTTTCTTTTTCCTACCTCTGTACATCTGGGTTCCCATTTATTTTAAAACACAGAAAGGAGGAAGCCAAAAAAGGTGGTTGTGCAAAAACGACGAAGCCAGCCAGGCTAACCATCAGTGATTATAGCCACAGTCAGGTGAGCAAAGGTGTCTCTTAAGGCTTCCTCCTCCTCCTCCTTGCTCTTCCTCCTCCTCATTCCTCCTTCTCTTTTTCTTTTTCTCCTCCTCTTCCTCTCCTGCTCCTTATTCTTCCTCCTCACTCTTCCTCCTTCCCCTCTTTACTCTTCCACCAACCTCTATTTTGACATCCGCATGACCTGATGGGGCCCCAGAAGACGGGAGGAGGGAAGTGCTTTTATCTCCAATGAGCCGGCAGAGAGGTGGGAAGTAGAGCTGTGGCTCTAGTTCAAGGCCAAGGAAGCTCTCACCTACAACTCTCTCCCACCCCCCTACAACACCCGGAAGTCCAGTGAAGGATTCTGACCACCATGTCCACCTCCCACCCCCAGCCAGGCCTGACATCTATAGATCCACCTTGGCCTCTCCTCAGTTCCCCTCTTGCTCTGGCCTCAAAGGCATAGTCTTGTGCCTCTACCTCCAGGCGCTGCCCTTCAGAGACCCCTAAAAATTCATCCCCAACAGTTCCAGCCCCAGAGTACCACATCTGGCCTTCAGGCTAAAGGCCAGGTATGAGAGCTTGCACCTGTAATCCCAGCTATGCCAAAGGTATGCATGGGAAGATCACCATCTGAGGTCCCCTACCTGAATAAAAGCAGCTAAAGTGAAAAGGGCTGGGTGCCCAGCTAGTGGAGGAAAGCACCCACCCATTGAGTGAGTGAGAGAAAGAGAGAGCTAGAGAGGGGGGGGAGAGCAAGTGAGCACATCTTCAGCTGAGCCTCGCTTCGTGTTTGTGAATTGTCTTTCCGAATGCAAACCACAGCGTGGAGATTCGAAGGTGAAAAATCAATTTGGGGGCGGCATCTGTCCAAACCACAACCCCAGGGGCTGGGTGCTTCCGTGCGTGGGGTCTGCCCCCGCCCCTTCCTCTGTCCACATTGAGGAAGGAAGTGCTACAGGATTGGGACACGCCCAGAGGTTGTCCTGGGCACCCCCCTTCTGTCCAATCCCCCCCACACCCCTCACCCGGCCTGCTCTGCACCCCCAGTGAAAGTGGCCAGTGTGTGCACGGCACGGCCTTCACCACTCCAGAAACACAGGGGCCCAGGCCAGCCCCTCGCTGTGAACAGCCAGGCCTGGGCCCCCATCCAACTCTGTCTTGGCCGAGAGTCAACCAGCAGCTTCCCTTTCTTCCTCCTGGCCAGCAAGAAAGCCAGTGGCCAGGGAGGAAGCTTGCTTCGTGTGTCCTTCACTAGCCCCTCAGCTGGACAGCTCTGGTGCGGCTAGATCAGGGAGCCGGCCCCCTTCCCGCTGGCCAGAGAATGCATGCACGTGCCCCTCGTTATGTGTCTCCCTGAGTGGGGGTGCAGAACACGGAGGGCTGGGCCCTCCACCAGCTCCTTCTCCCTGTGTCCTTCCTCCTCCTCCTGAAACCACTCTCTCCTCCTTTCCTGCAATTCATCCTTCAGGGGGAAACTGAAATATGGGTGGGGAACATGTGGCTCTGGCCTGTCACCTGAGGAGCTCAGAAGGCTGAGACAGGAGGATCGTGGGTCAAAGCCAGCCTAGATAGAAAAACTCTGTGAGACTCTTATCTCCAAGGCACCAGCAAAAAGCCAGAAGTGAGGCTGTGGCTCAAATGATAAAGCACTAGCCTTGAGCAAAAGACAGTATCCAGGTCCTGAGTTCAAGCCCCAGGATCTGCATCAGAAAACAACCAACAACAACAAAGGAAGGGGAGGCACAGAAATGAGGCGACAGAGGGTGAACAAAGGCAGCCGTGGTCCTCAGTGGACACCACGTGGAGAATGAACTCTACCACTCCTGGATGGGGACGGGAGGAAGAAACTGGGGGAGAGAGCGAGGGAAGAGAAGACATGGTCCACAGAAAAACGAGCTCACAACCCAACTGATGTAACTGTCACCCTTCTGCACGTCATCTTTATCATCACAATAAAAAATCAATTGTGGGCTGGGAAGGAGGCTCAGTGGTAGAGTTCTTGCCTTGCATGCCTGAGGCCCTAGGTTCAATTCCTCAGCACCACATAAGCAAAAAAGCTGGAAGTGGCGCTGTGGCTCAAGTGGTAGAGTGCTAACCTTGAGCTGAAGAACTGAGGGACAGTGCCCAGGCCCAGAATTCAGGCCCCAACCAGCAAAAAAAAAAAAAAATTAATTGTAATATGGACTATCCCTCTCTCCCCACACACTCTTCCTGAGATATCTCACCCGGCCCTGAGATGGTCTCCAAGCACTCTGTTCCCACAGTGCTAGAAGGCAGAGAACAGAGTCCAGCCCCAGTGGTCACCCCATGTTTGGCAAATCTGTCTGTAGCAGGTATTTATTGAATAGTTGAATAGAGAAATCACACACACACACACACACACACACACACACACACTTAGAAAAGACAGAAGTTGGGCACCAGTGGCTCACACCTGCAATACCAGCCACTCAGGAGGCTGAGATCTGAGGGTCAATATTCAAAGCCAGCCTAGGCCAGGAAGGTCTGTGAGACCAAAAAGCAAGAGGTGGAGGTGTGACTCAAGAGGCAGAGCCGCCAGCATTGAGCAAAATCAAAATTAATTAATTAATTAAAAATTAAAAAAAACTCAGGGGCAGCGCTCAAGCCCCACAACTGGCACCAAAAAAAAAAAATCTAATTAACTAAAAGAAGACAATGTGAAAGAGAAGAGATGCCAAGATATCAGATAAGATCAATTACAAAGGGGGGGACCCAAAGAAAGAATAAGAAAGCAAATCACCCATTAAAAGAAGACCCACTGGACATGGGTACTGAGGAGCCGCCAGCCCTGAGGCAAATCAACCTGGAGACCCTGGGCCTCACTTTCCCCCATCTCTTAAATGAGAAGCCGGCAGTGGACATCTTTCTAGCAGGTCAGAGCTGGACGTTTCCGGTTTCCTCTAATCCACCAGACCAGACAACCCCTGCCCCCAGCTTCATTAACTCATTCATTCCTTCACTTAGTCCACACGTGTGTATTTCATTAGGTGCTACTAGTCACTCAACAATGTTAAATACAAGTGCTGAATTGAAATCTCTCTCCGCGCCCTGGAGAAGTTCACATACTTCCCGTTCTCCAGCAGGGTGCGTGAAGAGAATTTCGGGGCACCAAGTACACCCAAAATCCTGAGCAGGTGCCGGTAGCTTCGAGAAGGCCCAGAGAAAGGCCACAAGGCCACTAACCTGGGAGGAGCATGGACATCCAACCACGAGCACGCCCTTCCAGCTCATACCACCACTCTCCCATTCCTGCCCCCAGGGGCTGAGGCACCCAATGGGTTTTGTGCCACCGCCAGGGCCTGGGCAGGCCCTGAAGCCCACCCCTCTCTGGACTGCCTGCTGCTGGCCCAGCCCCGGCATCCTGGAAGAGGACATCAATCCCACCACTAATCTCCTGTCTCTGGAGAATCCCTTGTGGTTGAAAGAGGAGATCCACTCTAATAAAATGTGAACAACTCATTAGACCCATAACTCCCCTTTTGATCTCTATTTACAGAGAGGGTAGGGGAGGGGGGTGGAGGGACTCCACGAGGATGGGGCTGTGCACACCCAATGGCAGAGAAGGGAAAATGGGAGTCAACTGTGAGGAAGAGCTTTCTAGAATTGTCAGGGAAGCTTGGAGGATGGGGCTGAAAAACAAAACAAAACAGAAGAGCCTTGCCTGGCCAAGACCATCCACACCCCACCCCCTTGGGTCAACCTTTATCTTTGTAGTTCAAAAGAGGAACTGCAGGGGGGGGAAGGAGGCATGTCTCCGTTGATAGAGTGCCAGCCAATAGGGTCAGGGACCAAGTTCAAATTCAAAATGGAAAAAGGAAAGAGAAGCACACTAGCTTGGAACCACCAAACCCAACCACACACAGCCACAGAGGCGTGTCTCCGTTGATAGATTGCCAGCCAATAGGGTCAGGGACCAAGTTCAAAACGGAAAAAGGAAAGAAAAGCACACTAGCTTGGAACCACCATGCCCAACCACACATAGCCACAGAGGCGTGAACCACACATAGCCACAGAGGCGTGTCTCCGTTGATAGAGTGCCAGCCAATAGGGTCAGGGACCAAGTTCAAGTTCAAAACGGAAAAAGGAAAGAGAAGCACACTAGCTTGGAACCACCACGCCCAACCACACACAGTCAAACGGCCAGTTCTCCCTGCCCCTTCCTCACACCCTGCCTCAGACAACTGAAGGGACGTCAGCCCACAGAGGGGAGCACAGATGTCATTGTCAGTTGATTCTTGAACAGCGAAACATAAAATGCCATCATCATCTTCCCTGTCCTCTCCCGCCCCATCCTCAAATCCAGCAGAGATGAGAAGGATCTGGAAAGATGTCTTATGATGTAAAAAACATGCTGAGAGCCAGATCCACTCAGCCTGCTTCTCCCTGCTGAAGATCACTTCCTCCATCTGCTGATTTCAGCCCCGGTGCTGTTCCCTACCTGGCCTCCCCTGCACCAGGCCCTACCCATGGGGGCCATGAGGCCAAAAGCCAAGAGGACAGGGAAGAATCTGCTGCCATCTTTCTAGATGCAAGGTCCTACAGTTCCCTCCGCCTCCAGTAGGAGCCGCTCTTCTCAACCAGACTAAATAAAAGAAGGAGGAGAAAGAAGCCAGGCACCAGCAGCTCACACCTGTCATCCAAGCTACTGAGATCTGAGGATAGAGGTTCAAAGCCAGCCCGGGTGGGAAAGTCTGTGAGTCTCTTGTCTCCAGTAAATTACTGGGAAAAGGTTGGAGGTAGTGGTGCTGTGGTTCAAGTGGTAGAGCACTCACCTTGAGCTCAAGCCCGCAGTGACAGCACCCAGGCACAGAGCTCAAGCCCCACAACAGCCAAAAAAAGCAACTGGTGTGCAGAGGGGGTGATTTTTCGAGAGGGATTTTTCTCCTCCCTTCCCTATCCTGCCATTTATCCTCACTTACTCCTCTGCCTGCTGCATCACCCCTAAGAAAAAAATCACCCAGTAGCAGAGGCAGACTTTCAGACAAGACAGGCTTCCTAGAGCCAAGGCCAATGAGTGAGAAGAGGAGGCAGGCCGGAGCCCATGGGCCACCATCTCCATGCAGGGACCCCAGCCCGGCAACCCAGAAACACGGCCCCCAGGGGGGCTGGGACTCCTCGCTTCACAGCACCACTGACCCTTCCTGGGAAGTCTTGGTTTCCTATTAATTTCTTGTCTTAATTGCATACCATGCGTGCTCCTCATTGCTGTTGCTATTAAAACTACTTTTGCTCCCACCAGCAACCTCGTCATGCATGACAGGGGGGAGGGGGCAGGAGGAGACAAAAAGCCAACCCAACTGGCAATTCATGCAGCCAGGAGGAGAGGAGAACAAAGGCTCCCCCCTCACCCCGACCCCTCGTCTTGGGGGTCCCCCCCACCCCACAAAGGCCCACCTGTGGCCACTCCCCCAAAGGCCTTGGCCAGTCGGAACCCCTCACCCCCACTCGGGTCCTGCCCCTCCACATTCTCCTCATGCCCTTTCTCTTCTCTTCCTCTGCACCCACCTTCTGTCACCCCTCCCTCCCCATTGCTGGTGGGTCCTGGGGTCCACACATGACAGCTGGAAACCTGGCTTTGTCCTACTGGGTGAGTGGGGAGGGACGGGGGCTGAGACCCTGCCATCGCCCCAACCCACTCCACGCCAATCACTGGGAGACCCAAAGGTACTCACCTGCGAACTCTACCTGCAATCATGGCCCACCCCACCCCTGCCTCTGAGCTATTCTGAAGAAAGATGAAGAGTTCTCCCAGCCCACCTCCTTCCTGGAGCAAGCAGGTGGAGAAGCCAGCTGAGGGACCTCCAAAGTGAGCAAGCACCTCGAGGATGTGTGGAGGCGGTGGGACTCGAACCTCTCACTCTGAGACACCTCGGGCACAGACTGGAGTCTCACACACACTCTGAAACAAGAGGAGATGACTGGGCATCTGGCTGACATCCATCCGCCCTTTCTGGCCAATTCTTTTTTTTTTTTTTTAATAATCATCTACTACAGGGCAGAGGGACGAGCGCCTTCCGTTGACTCTCCATCTCAATGGTTCCAAAGCATTGCTGATTCGCTTTTTTAAGACCAGAGATGGGAAAATAAGTAACACACATAAAGAAAGGGATGAGATATCGGGAAAGCATTATTGATGATTCTGCTCTAGATTCCTTCCAGACCTTGATCCCAAGCTCAGGCTGGTGTGTACCTGTTCCCTGAGTTTGCAGCTGTCTGTTGAGTGAGGCAGGAAGGTGGGCCCTGGAAGATCAGAAGCTCCAGCTGTTGCCACCCCTAGCTGGGTCGTGATCCCATCTTGTTTTTCCCTCAAGAGTTACCTTGGCTTGCCCAAGTGGCTCATAGAAGAATCATTTCACTAAGTCTTTCTTCAGCTCTCCTCCCCCGCCCCCACACACACATGCACACACACATTAAGATGCTGCCTAACCGACATTTTGCCATATTGTGAAAATGGATGAAAGGGGAAGGTGGGGGAAATGGAAGTATCCATGCGATTTTCAGGGCTGGTAAGACACACACACACACACACACACCACACACGCACGTACGTGCGGGGTCAGTACCATCCCTTTGTTCAGCACAAAAGCTCTCTCACGTGTGGACTCCCTTCCCACACACCCTGCATTTTGAACTCAGGGAGAGAGCCATTTGCAACTGAGGAGCTCCAGCAGTTTGCCCCCAAAAAATAGGGAGGGAAGGGGGAGGTGGGAGGAATGTGTGGGTATAAATAGATGTGTAGACACAGGAGAAATTTACAGCTCAGAGAGAGAACACATGGTGTGGAGGATGATTGAAAAACATAAAGAAATAAAGAAATCTCCCCCCACACACACACACAAATCCAAATGAAAAAGCAGATTACAGACACAGTCCCTCCTTGCCCAGCTCAGGATTTTAAGGTCTCCCTCAGCGACCCCCTAGGGGGGGTGGAACCTGGCAATCCTGCCTCTCCAGCCAGCCTGGACCCCTGGGCGACCTGGCCTCCAGGGATGGGAGGCAGCACGGGACCAGCAGTCTGCCCTCGAGATGGCCGCAGTGACCCTTGCTGTAATCCTCTCTCCTGATTTTTAATGTAAGGGTGCAGATCATTAGGATGGGGTGGAAAGATGGAGCCAGGAGATAGGGGGGTGGGGGTGGGGGTGGAGACATTAGGCAGAAGGGGAGAAGTGGGGGGGGTTGGAATCTAGATAGCTGGAGCACATGGGCTGGGGAGGAGGCTCAGTCGTAGAGCGCTTGCCTTGCATGCATGAGGCCCTGGGTTCGATTCCCCAGCACCACATAAGCAAAAAGAAAAAAGCCGGAAGTGGCGCTGTGGATCAAGTGGTAGAGCGCTAGCCTTGAGCTTAAAAAGCTGAGGGACAGTGCCCAGGCCCAGAGTTCAGGCCCCACGACCGGACCCCCCCCCCAAAAAAAGAAAAAAGAATAGATAGCTGGAGCTCTTGGCGAAGACAATGGCATTTAACTAGAAAATCATCATTCACCCAGACGCCTACCCACCCTCCCACCTGCCCCCTGCCAGGATCCCCCAATAAAACCTGTTTGATGATGGAGGGGAAAGAGGCCGCCTTCTTTGTTAGAAGTCTTCCCCCCCCCAAAAAAAAAGCATTATTTTTCAGATCCGTTTTTTGGGGTGAGAGACCCAAAAATAAATGAATAAAGAATCACTTGAAGGGAATGAATAGTAGAGACCCCTTTTGTGTGTGTGTGTGTGGTCCGGGAAGGGGACAGGGGTGCGGGGAGCCCCTTGAGCCCTGTGAGGAGTGGGGGGGGGCACGGCCGGCGCGGGGCTCACCTGTATGGGTAAGAGCCGAACCTGTAGCCCGGCCGGTCAGGGCAGCGGCCAGCATTGGTGGGTGGCTCAGGCCTGGGGTGCTGCCTGTCATATCCACTTGGGAGGGAGCCAGGGAGCTTGCATGGAAATCTGGCCCTGGGGTCCGAGGGCACGGTGGGGCGGCCCCAGCATGGGTGGCGGGGTGGCGGGCCGGTGGGCTGGCGGGCAGTCCAGTGGGTCGGTCGGTGGGTGGCCCCGGTTCCCCCCTCCAGTGGCCCGAGGGTGGGGCTCCTACTGTCGGTGGGGCTCCGCGCCTGGCTCTTCTTCCTGACCCTCCTCTTCCTCACAGAGGCTCAGCAGTGGAAGCTTGGGGTGGAGCAGCAGGGAGCCAGCTGTGTCCCCCTGGCGGCGGTGGAGCATGGCGCCGCCGCCCCTTCCTAGGGGGGGGGAAGAGAGAGAGAAAGAGGGTCAGTGTGGAGGGGGGCGTGCTCCAGGAGACATCCCAAGTGGGTAGCAGTGGAGGGGGAGAACCGCACCCCGAGTGCGTGTGTGTGTGTAAGGGGGGGCGCAGGGCAGCGCCGGGACGGGCGACCCGAGGGGGTCGGGGGGCGGGGGGGGGGAGGCGCGCACACGGGCACGCGCGGGCCAGCACCGGCAGTCACTCACACTGGCTTCGGCTGATGCGGCCGAAGCCCCGGGCTGTGGGGGCTGACAGGTAGGGGGCACCCGGATCATGGCTGCGCTGGCGGCTGCGGCGGTGGCGGCGGCGGGGCCTCCTCCTCCTCCTCTCATTCCTCCTTTATCTCCTTCCTCCTCTCCTTCCTCCTTTTCCTCCTTCCTCCTCTTCTTCCTCCTCTCCTTCCTCCTCCTCCTACCCTGGCTTGTGCAGACAGCTCTGCAGGTGCCCGTGCCACAACCGGGGCTCCGCTCGCAGGCCTGTGCTGGCTCACACACGCTCAGCCCCGCAGGCCCCCGCCGTGCTCCCGCCCCCCCCCCCCCCGCGCGCGCTGCCGCTGCCATTCCCCCCGCCCTTACGCATATGCGCACTGCCCGCTGTCCCCTGCGCACGCCCCCACCACCATCCCCCTTGCGCACTGTCCCGCCCCTTCTGCACGCACGCGTCCTCAGGGGCTTCACCTGCCATGCCAGCCCCGTGCAGGACCCGGGAGAAGGGAGGGATCCCCAGGGCCCAGGGGGATCCCCAGGGCCCAGCCCCGGCCCCGCCCCCGAAACCCGCAGAGAACCACAACAAGCCCCCCGGGATCCCCTCGACCCCCAAAACCCGCAGAGATCGACAGCGAGGTCCCCGCAGCCCAGCCCCGCCCCCCGCAGGCCCGACCCTGGGCGCTCACCGCGGCTCCGTGCGCGCGGGCGGGGGTTGGGGTCAAGGGTCGGGCCGCCTCCCTCCCGTGGCAGGTTTACCTCAGTTGGTTGATTGGCGTCTGGAGCACTCTGGGAGGAACCGGGCGGCGCGGCAGCACCCCAGGACCGCACAGGAGGCCGGGCCATGGCTGGATTTGGGGTTCACACCCCCGAGGCTGCACACACAGCACACGCAGGCGCGTGCCCCACCAGCGGGCCTGCACCCCCGCCTCTGCCCTGCGGGATCGCGAGCACCCTAGCTGGGGGCGGCGGCCCACATCAAGCGCCAGGCACTGGGTCGAACTGGGGGATACCCGAGGCCAAACCCCAGTTGGCGGAGCCTCCTGCTGGCCGCTGAGGCGATGAAGGGGCCCAGGCCGTGGGCGGGGCTGCCCCTGGGTGCCTCTGATTGGCTAAACTCCTCCGTGGGGGCCTCTGATAGGTTGAGAGGTATGATTGACAGGCGGTAATTTGCATACGGTGGCCTTGGCCAGGTGGCCAGGCGCATGCTAGGCTTGGTTCCAGCCTTTTAGGAGCCTAGGCGCAGCCGAGGGCTACCGCCATCTCCCCTGGAACCCGTATCAGAGCCCAGGCTGGGAAGTCTGCGGGGTTCTCCAGAGTTCCAGCTAACCAGCACAAAACCCGGAGTGGAGCTGTGGTTCAAGCGGTGCAGCGCCAGCCTCAAGGGGAAAGTGCAGCCTGCAGGCCCAAAATTCAAGGCCCGGAGTTTGATCCCTGGGAAGGTGCAGACTGAGATAAGTGCAAGCAGGATGGGGGGTCCAGGGCACCCCGCAGTCCCCAGCCTCCCCGACACTCGAGCTGGAATCACACCTGTCACGCCTGTTCACACGGTTCACAGTTCACACCCGCTCGTTCGCGTGCAGACCGTCTGTCTCGGGTGGGTGCTCTGTCGCCAAGCCAGGCCCCGGCCCACTTTGCACCGGCTTCCTGTGCAGGACCTAGCAGGACTGCGGCCCGCTGGTTCTAGACTTCTCCTTAAAATCGGAATGGCAACCCGGCTTTGTCCACAGGGGACTATGTCCAGCCGATTTTGCTGCCCCTTGCTGGGCCTCCAGACTCCGGCCTCCAGATCTCAGCGAGGACTCCAGACATGATCCTCCAGATCTCAGCCTCCTGTGTAACTAGGATGACAGGTGTGAGCCACTGACACCCGGCTACTTTTACACATTTTTACAAACAACTTGGCCTCTGTGAACCACAGACCTTTCATTAAAACTATATCAGGAGCCAGGCAGCTTTTTCAAATCTGAAACGCCATTCCTTGATGTGACAAATTATGATGTCCTGGCACACCTCCTCACCACCCCAAAGGAAAGTGCGTTCTAATGAGACAAGGGGTCTGACTGTATTCCCCAGCAATGCTTATTGAGAAAAACAAATTCTCACCGAGGACTGAGAGAGAGGCAATGCCAGATACATACATACATACATACATACATACATACATACATACATACATACATACATACATACATGCATGCATGCATGCAATACAGAGTGCCTCTTTCTGTATGTCTATAATGTATATGCATATACGTTAGCTTGTATTAGTATTACAGGTGTTTCATTGTACATTTCCACACAGATTATCAATATATTGCAGTCCCACCCCTTCTAGCACTCTTTCTCCCCTTCCCAGAACAATTTCAACAGGTTTTTTCCTTCCACTTTCACAGTTGCCAGCAATCTACTTTAATCCATTTATCTATCCCACAGCTTCACATCCAGAAAGAGCAAGGAGATGAACAGGGCAATTGTGACTTGTTCTTGTACCAGAAAGTCTTTCTCTCTCTGGGGCAAGCTACCAACAACCTAAGTCTCTAAGGAGCTGATTCGAGCTTCATAAATAACATCTCACTAAACCCGTTTCCAGTTCAACTTGCGCTTGCATTCAGCTTCATCTCCAGAGTGCTCAGCATCACTTTCAAAATACCCAGCCAAAGGGGCTGGGGGTAGGGTGGGGGTGGAGAAGGGGACAGGGAAAACTAGGTTGAGATCACCAAGGATCATGATTAAAATATCCTTGGGCCAGGCACTGGTGTCTCATGCCTGTCATCTCAACTACTCAGGAGGCTGAGATCTGAGGATTGGCTGTTCAAAGCCAGCCCGGGCAGGAAAGTCCATGAGATTCTGATCTCCAATGAACCACCAGAAACCAGAAGTGGAGTTGTGGTTCAAGTGGTAGAGCACCAGCCTTGGGTGAAAAAGCTCAAAGACAGTACCCAGGCCCTGAGTTCAAGCCTCAGGACCAGCATATACACCAAATATACATAAATGTATAAGCAAAAATCAATAATGACCATTATTGACCATGATTCATTATATAAATCATTACTCCCTTGGGATGCCCCACATAGTGAACAATGGAAACAAAAGGTTTTTCATGCAAGTCATAAATGCTGAAGGAATGACAGGAGAAAATTGCTAATTTCCAACCTCACGTGTAATAATTATCAGTGAATGCTAGTAAATGCTTTTCCGATGATAGCCGTAGGCAAGGCACAGTTACTTGTGTCTGAGTCGCTTTCTTTTGTTCCTTCTGGATTAGCATAAATTAATTGCACATAGGGATTTTATTGTCATATTTACATCTATGTGTCTAGTGTACTAACATCAAATTGCCTGAGCTTTTTTCATTCAAGGTTGCCACTCTACCACTTGAGCCACAGCTCCACTTTGGGTTTTGTTGGTAGTTCCTTGGAGATAAGAGTCTCCCGGACTTTTCCTGCCCAGGCTGGCTTTCAACTGTGATCCTCAGATCTCAGCTTCCTGAGTCTCTGGGATGACAGGTATGTAACTTTTTTAAAATTCAATCATAATAAAAGGCTAAAAGGACCCGAGTTCAATTCCCTGTACAAGCACAAAAAAATTAAAAATTTTAATTTTCCCAGTGTATAAGAATGTGGGGCTTTCTGACAGTGGATATTTCTGTGTGTCTTTAGAGATTTTTTTCATTGTGGTTTTCATTTCAATTTCTGGAACGTTTTTGGTTTTAGAGGATGCTGCTACACTCCTGGGAAGAGATTTTCCTTGGCTCCTTGTCCTGTGCCCCCTTTATCTGGGTTTGAGTCTGCACTAGCACTGTCAAGCTGAACGTAGCCCATCCTTCCTCCTGAACATGTTTATTTAGCATGGTGTTATTGAAATTTTCTGAAGGCCTGGTAAAATTTGCTATTGACACCAGCTGGCACTGGGGTGGCACTGTAGGAAGATTTTTAATTACTAATTCAACCTCTATATATTTCAGACCTATTTAGACTTCTATTTCTTCTTGGGAATTTTTTTTTGAGAATTTGTATCCTTCTGGAATATTAACTATTTCACCTAACTTGCCTAATTTGTTGCATTAAATAAAAATAGCTCTGAATAGTGCCAGATGCTGGTGGCTCACACCTGTCATCCTAGCTACTCAGGACACTGAGATCTGAGGATCGTGGTTGGAAGCCAGCTCAGGCAGGAAAGTCCGTGAAACTCTGATCTCCAATGAACCACCAAGAAAAGTTGGAACTGGAGGTGTGGCTCAAGTGATAGAGCACCAGCCTTGAACCAAAGAACTTCAAGGACAGCACCCAGGCCCTGAGTTCAAGCCCCAGGACTGGCATCAAAGAGAAAGGGGTGAGAGGGAACAGAGAGAGAGAAAAGGAAGGAAGGGAAAAAAAAGACAGACATGGGAAATCCACTTGGGTCTTTGTGAGAATGATAGACAAAGTTTTGACCTAACTAAGCATTGTTCAATTGTGCCAAGATGTGGAGCACAATTTAGTGGCCCTCCTGTGGTCATTCAAGGCCTGTGGCTTTTGTGTCTCAAGTACTAGGATGTTCCCTGATGCAGTGCAGTTCAAACAGCCACAAACCAGCCAATAAGCCCCAATGCAAGGCAAGACAAGGCCTCTTAGAATCCTTCCCTGGGCTGATGGAACCCACTAGTAAAGGGCTGCTTGTCCTTCACAGGGCTGGGGGGGGGTCTGTCTGTCCCCTGTCCTCTTGTCTCTGAGGGTGGGGCCAGCTCATGTCGATCCTGAAAAGGCCCAGTTAAGTCCTGCTGTCTGAGACTGGCCAGGTGCTGAGCCGCCTTTGTGGAGGCCTTCTGCTGGAATGTTTGCAGAGAATGGAAGGCAGCAGGGTGTGCCCAAGCTATTGTGTCAGAAAAGTCACCAGCCAAGAAAGCAAGGACACATGCCCTCGACAAACACGTCCAAGCCCTGCGCCCAGAAAGGGGGCCTAGAGCTAGGAACAGCTGGGGACAGCTGGCAGCCTCAGTACACCAGCATGGAGAACATGAAGAAAACCCACAGGGGACACGATGGACAGCAAGGTGGTCCGGGCCGGCCCCAGGGATGGATTTGCTAACCTGTGCTCTTCTTCAGTCCAGGCTGGCCCAGTGAGAACAAGAACTGCCCCGTAGTCTGTATCTTCATCCCAGCCACTCAAGAGGCTGAGATTGGAGGATCGTGGTGAGAAGCTCAGCAGGAAAGTCCTTATCTCCAATGAACCTTCAAAAGGCCAGAAGTGGAGCTGTGGCTCAAGTGATAGAGCACCAGCCTTGAGCACAAAAGTGGAGAACGGTGCCCAGACCCTGAGTTCAAGACAGAGGATTGGCACTCACTCACACACACACACACACACACACACACACACACACACACACACACACACACACACACACACTCACCCCAAAATGTTAAAATATCAAATTTGAGAAACCAAGTTAAACAGCACCCAAGACTAGATACTTCGTTTGGCCTGAGGAAGTTCACTGTGAATCTCTGAGGACACATGGGCAGCTTTTGTGATGATTTTGACCCCTGACCCCAGGAGACCATCAGGATCTCATGAAATGGTAATGTTCTTCCCAGACTCAGAGTGAGGCCCAGTGTATGATCTTTTTTCTTTTTTTTCTTTGTCGATTGTGGGGCTTGAACTCAGGGCCTGGGCACTTCCCTGAGCTCTTCTGCCCAAGGCTGGCGCTCTACCACTTGAGCCACAACTCTCTATCTGCCCTTATTTATTTATTTAATTTGGTGGTTCCTTGCAGATAAGAGTCTCATGATCTTCCCTGGCTCAGGCTGGCCTCAAACCTTGATCCACAGATCTGAGCCTCCAGAGTAGCTAGGATGACAGGCGGGAGCCACCAGCAATAGGCTGTGATGATTTCTTAAAGCAACAATAGAAAACGGATAACCGAAACTGCAGGTATCTTCCCTCTGCCCCTGCCCATCTGCCTTTTTGACACTTGTATCAACATAGAACGATTTGGAATCAACCCTGAGAGTAGCTGAGCTATGTATTCTGTCCACAGCTCCTGTCCACGGTTCCTGTCCACAGCTCCTGTCTACCTTTTGAAGCCTTGTATGAATCTGAGACAGAATAATGTTAAATAACATGTTGGGTGGCCCAGAAAGAGACCCATGCCATTAGTTAATGAGAAGAAGAGATAGTAACTAATGAAGACAACTAATTGAGTTTTTGGATCCCTGTGGAGTGGGAGGAATCCAGGAGAGCTGACCTACACTACACAGATTCACCAGAGACTTAATATGAATCAAAATGGCAATTCATCATGTTAAATGTAGGGCATATCTTCCCAGTGGTTAAAGTGTCTATGTCCATAAGAAAGGAAACCTTCCTGTGATCAGATCAACTGGTAGATTTAATTAAATAGGCCTACAGCGACTGATTGGTTGAGGATGGGAGCAAAGATGGGTGATCGCTGCGGGTGTCATTGGCTGTGCTGATCAGACCCTGCCAGCTGCCCGGCTCTTCACTGCCCTTGCAAGAATTCTACAAGCCAGGCGCCTGTCATCCCAGCTACTCAGGAGGCTGAAATCTGAGGATCACAGTTCAAAGCCAGCCAGGGCAGGAAAGTCCATAAGAGTCTTGACTCCAATAAACTACCAAAAAACCAGAAGTTGCACTGTGGCTTAAGTTGGTAGAGGGCCTGCTTTGAGCAAAAGAGCTCAGAGATAGTGCCCAGGCCCTGAGTTCAAGACCCATGACCACCAAAAAAACAGAGAGAATAGCTGTCTTACAGTATTGACATGCTTGTGGGACCAAGTGACAAGACGTGTTCCGACCCTACACTCCTGTGTGAACTTAGAGCTCTAGAGACTTGAGCCATTCCACTCTGTGAGTGTGTGTGTGTGTGTGTGTGTGCCAGTCATAGATCTTGAACTCAGGGCCTAGGCACTGTCCCTGAGCTCTTCAGCTCAAGGCTGGCACTCTACCACTTGAGCCACAGTGCCACTTCTGGTTTTCTGGTGGCTCATTGGCAGTAAAGTCTCACGGACTTTCCTGCTCAGGCAGGCTTTGAACCCTGATCCTCAGATCTCAGCATCAGGCCCTCAGATCTCCCCAGATCCACACCAGGAGCCCAAGCCAGCACTGTGCAATATCCCAGTGCTGTCCGCATCAACCTCGCTCAACCTTGAGGAAGACTGGTCGCCCCTTGAGCTGAGGAAGATGCTGAAATCAGGGGCCTGGGGCAGGGTGGTAGCCGTCGTGTGCTTTCACCCATGTTTTGACTCCTATCACCTTCCACTGGCCGAGACACTTATCACAAGCACTCAGGCAAACAGAGTCCTCCTCCCTCTCCAACAAGGTACTGATTCTCAGTCCTGGGAAGCCAAGCCCCACTGCCTTCGGTAGGATCGCTGTAGGAAAGGGAAGCAGGGAGGACAAGGGGTGGGGTGGGGGGGGGACTCAGCTGACCCACAATGGCTCCTGACGGAGAGCAGAGCTGAGTGGGGCCTTCCAGGCTGTCTCCCCCTCATCTAGTAACTGAACAGAAGCCAGCACAGAAATCTTTCTTTGGGAAAACTTTAAATAAAGAAGAGCTCCATCTCCTAGGAAACCACTCCCCTCCTCGTTGTGTCTCTGCTCAGAAAAGATGTCCAGCATTCTCTCTTCCCCTCCCCCACTTGTTCTAACACCCCATGCCATGCCTTCTCCAAAAAATCACACACACACACACACACACACACACACAAATCACCCAGTCACACAAGGCACCACAAGCGCTCAGTGTCAACCACGACTGTGGCCAACCCAGACCCCAACGCACCAGCAAGGCCCAGCACCCACTTGGAAAAGATGATGGGGGATTTCAGACATGCTGTACCTAGAAGCATCGAGATCCACGGGGAACAGATGGCACAGGAAAGAGACTGCAACTCCACCTTCCCACCCGGCCATGACCTTCAGAATTCAGCAAAGGCCTCATCATTATTCTCAGAGCAGGCGAAGCTGAGACTCATGTCTCCCAGATTTGGGGAGGGAGGTTGTACCCACTCGCATGTTCTGGTGGAATGGTGAGGCAGGGGATGAAAGGCCTACAAGGAATGGCCAGCACCCCAGGTTTAAGCGAGGAAACTGCAGAAGAGGGGACTGTGGTGTTGGAGGGGAGGAGTCTCAAGAAAAGTTGAAGGTGGCTGGTGCTTGGTAGCTCATGCCTGTCATCCCAGCTACTCAGGAAGCTGAGATCTGAGGATCACAGTCCAAAGCCAGACCTGGCAAGGAAAGTCTGTGAGATTCTCATCTCCAGTTAGCTGCCCAAAAGACTGTGACTTAATATGCTAGGGTGCTAGCCTTGAGGGGAAAAAAAAAAGCTTAGGGACAGTGTCCAGGCCCTGAGTTCAAGCCCCACAATGAGCAAGTAATAATAATAATAGTGATAAGAACCTTGTTTTCTTCACTTGGTTTAACACAAGGGCTAGTCCAGGTGACGTGGCTACAAGGTAAAATACATTTCTTTTCATCTAAATGCTCTTTGGGTGCTTTGCTTGCGAATTCAGTGCAGTCTCCAAGTATACAAAAAAGAAAAAGGAAAAAAAATGTGAAATTAAAAGACCAAAGAGGAGAGTAATTGGATGGCTCCATTTGGGAGGGACAAGAAAGCATGTGCAAAAGAAAATGTGCTTAAAAGCCAAAGCAAGCCAGGGTCTTTTATTTCGCCCATGGCACAAGCAATTGGACGAGCTGCCTCCTCTGTGTGGTCAGTGCAAAGAGGAAATGGTTTTGAAACAGTGGAAATGTGCCAGGTTCACAGCCACCTTGGAAGAAATAAAACTCAGGGCCTGGGACACTGTCCCTTGGCTTTTTGTTTTATGCTCAAGGCTGGCGCTCTACCACTTGAACCACAACCCTGCATCCAGCATTTTGCAGTCCAGTGGAGCTAAGAGTCTCATGGACTTTCCCAACCTGGGCTAGCCTCAAACTGTGATCCTCAGATCTCACCCTCTTGAGTAGCTGGGAAGACAGACATGAGCCACTGACGCTCATATGATATATATTTCCTGTTGCTTCACTCTGTTCTGGTTAGCTATAGCCAGAGAATGCCACCCGTAGAGGTAGCTGGATAAGAGAAAGCCACCGGTGGCTGGGCCTTAGCATTCTGCGTGCATGGTTGGTGCCTCATGAAACCTCAAGTGGAGACCCAGGACTGAGAACCCGGAGGACCTGCTTCATCTGTTGTCATGTTACCCCACTTCACAGCCCAAGGCCTGGATGGAGATCTCACCCAGCCACGGGCAGGCAGAGTCAGAACCACAGGGCTCTACCTGGATCACACATGACACAGACAAGACACCAGGAGCAGCCACAGGAGCATGCCTGGGTGTGGTTCAGTAAGCTTCTCTGCTACTTCTTTGCTCCTGTCCCAACTGTCTGCTCCCTACTCCTTCCTCCCCACTGCCTCCCCTACCTCCCACACCATCTGGGCAGCCTGGCTTCCATGCTCCAGGCTTCCAGGTGGCCCTTGCAGATCCCGGACCACAGAGAGCTGCGTGGACTGGAGTGGGCAGCCGTGGACTGGCTGGCTTATTCAGTGTTTGCCTGCCTGCTTGGTTGGTTGATGGTTGGCTTTTTGGCTGGTTAATTCATTGGTTGGTTGGCAGTTGGTTCATTCATTCACGCATTCATTGGTGATTGGTTTGTTGGTGATTGGATGTTTGGTGAGTTGGTTAGCTGGTTAGTAATTGGTTTATTCACTCATTTGTTGGCAGTGGGTAAGTAGCTTGATGGTTAGATGTTTTTGGTTAGTTTTAGCTAGTTGGCTGGTTGGTTAGTAGTTCATGGCTCATTCATTTGTTGTTGGTTGGTTGGTAGTTGGATGTTTATTCTTTCATTGGTTATTGGTTAGTTGGTTGGATGTTTTTTGGGTTAGTTTTGGCTGGTCAGTTGGTTGGTTAGTAGTTGATGCTCATTTATTTGTTGATGGTTGGTTAGTTGGATGTTTATTCTTTCATTGGTTATTGGTTAGCTGGTTGGATGTTTATCTAGTCAGTTGGTTGCTTAGTAGTTGATGGCTCATTCATTAGTGATTGTTTGGTTGGTTGGCTGGTTAGTAGTTGATAGTTCATTCATTCACTCACTGGTGATTGTTTAGTTGGTTAGTTAGTACTTGATGGCTCATTCATTCATTCATTGGTGATTGGTTAGTTGGTTAGTAGTTGCTGGTCATTCATTCATTCATTGGTAATTGGCAGGTTCATTCATTCAACTGTTCTCTTCCTCTTCCTTGAGGGACAAAGCTTCTAAACTCAGCAAAATGGAGGTTCTGCTCACCCTCATCTTTATGTTTCTTTCCTGCATGGGAACTGTCCACTGAGTTCTCCTGGGCAGTGATCCTTAGATCTCAGCCTCTTGAGTAGCTGGGAAGACAGGCATGAGCCACTGATGCTCATATGACATATGAGCAAGGCAGTGGCACCAGCTCCGTACTGCTGGGCTAAGCTTCCCGGCTGCGAACCGAGTGAATTAAAACCATGGTGGGGGGGGGTGCAAGGACAAAAAAAAAAGTCCAAAAAATGAGAATCAGCCCTATTTCCAGTGCTAGCTTTCTGATGACAATCGTGCTTGAGGAAACCGTAGTTCAACAGTGGAAATGCACAGCTCACTTGCGGTCTGCAATGCAATGTGGGATGGGACGACTTGGGGTACAGGGAGCCAGTTAGAGGCTGATGTGGGAAAGAGGATTGGAGAGAAATAGAACACCAAAAGATTTTTCTGGGGCTCGCACCAAGATTTGAATCTAGAGCCTCATTCTTCCAAGGCAGAAGCACTACCATTTGAAACATAAGCTCAAATACTTTTTTCCTTAGGTTCTATTTTTTTTCCAGAAAGGGCATCATGCTTTTGCCTGGGCCTGCCTCAAACCTTGATCCTCCTACCTACACCTCCCATATAGCTGAGATTATAGACATGTGCCACCATGCTCTTTCTATTGAGGTGGGGGGTGGGGCAGGCAGTCTCACTAACTTTTTGCAAAAGCTGGCCTGGAACCATGAGCCTCCTTGCATAGCTGGGATTACAGGCATGAGTCACTGGTGGCCGGTGATGCAGAGATTTTCTGTCTACCATTGGTTGGACCCATAGATGTGGCCCAGGTGAATATGGAAGGCTGGCTGTCTTTGGTTTGGGGAAGTCATGTAAGGTTTATCAGTGAAGTCTGACCTCATGACTCTTCTGTGTGTGTGGGACTGGACCACAAGCAATGTTTAAAGCCCCTGAGAGTCATGGCAGTGACCCCCTCAGGGAAAACATGACCCCTGCTGTGACAGAACGAAGAAATCCTGGACCCAGATGCATCAGATATGTGGTGATATGATGTCCTTTTCCTGACATTGATGTCCGGCTTGCTTGCTTCTCATAAGAACCATTCTTCGAGGGTAAATGGGTTGAATTCTTGCAGCAATCAGGAACGGAACACTTACAGTAATTGACATAATTAAGGTACCAAATGAGGAAGAGAGAAAGGTCCATGAAAGATCTCCAAGGGGAAGACTTACTTATTTATACAGTCTTTATTGAGTGTTTACTGGGTTGTATGTGGGTTTTTTTTTTAAATTTCACCAGGCAACTGATGGACCAAAATAACTCAAGAATGATCTCAGCTTCTAAGGTGGTCAGATTTGTGAAAAGGAAAAATAGTGAGAGCCGTGCAAACAGACGGTCACAATCAGTTATAACAACTTGCAAAGGAGAGGTTTTGAGGAAGACAGTTTTTTTAAGGGAGTCTTTAGGAATTTGTATTTCAGCTTACTCACAAATGAGAAGCCTGAGTTATCAAGGAGAGGGGAGGAAAAAGGAGAGGAAATAAAACTGTGAGATTTATTTTTTTATTTTTTATTAGTCCTGGGGCTGGACCTCAGGGCCTGGGCACTGTCCCTGAGCCTTTCACTCAAGACTGACACTCTACCACATGAGCCACAGCTCCACTTCCGATTTTCTGGTGGTTCATTGGAGATAAGAGTCTCATGGACTTTCCTGCCCGAGCTGGCTTTGAACCACAATCCTCAGATCTCAGCCTCCTGAGTAGCTGGGATGACAGGCGTGAGCCACTGGTGCTTGGCTTGAAATCACTTTTTGAGACTCAGAATGAACAAAGTATTTAAATTTTAAGGAAAATATTTAAATTTTAAAGCAAGAGACAATCAAACAGCAACACACATAACCACAATTTTTATTCAGCGTCTCGGAGATTGGGAGGTGAGGGGTGGGGTAATGGGAGGTCAAGAAATCTTGACATGGGACAATTCAGCATGAAACATTCACTTATCAACTGACATTTCTCTGTCCCCTTAAACCTGGGCTACAATTGACAAGAAAAATCTTTAAGCATTCATGGACTCCCGGGTAAAGGAACCAGAAGATGGCGGCTGCAGCTATTCACAGATGGAATGCTCTGTGCTAATAAAAAATAAATAAGCAAACTTAGAGCCAGGCGCCAGTGGCTCACGCCTGTCATTCTAGCTACTCAGGAAGCTGAGATATGAGGATCTCAGTTCAAAGCCAGCCTGGGCAGGAAAGTCCATGAGATTCTTACCTCCAGTGAACCACCAAAAATGCCACAAGTGGCTCTGTGGCTCAAGTGGTAGAGCATTAGCCTTAAATCCAAAGGCTCAGGAACAGCACCCAGGCCCTGAGTTCAAGCCCCATGACCAGCACACACACACACACACACACACACACACACACACACACACACACACACACACACACACACACAAGATAAACATTGTCCAAAAAGAAATGTACTTTTTATCTGACTTATAGAACTGTAATCCCTCTGTACATCACCTTTATAATAACAATTTTTTAAAGTAAAAATAAACACGTAACATAAAATAAACCACTTTAGATTTAGACATCGCTTGTAGCTTCAAAATTGCACAGAGCAGTTTCTGCGAGAGAACCTGCTGGAAGAAGCTGATCAAATGCTCGGTAACCCAAATGTTTTTTAATGGCCCAACCCACTAAAATTAAAATTAAATGGCAAAAAAGCCAACCCTGATGCCTGTGTCTGAATGGCAGGGGAGCCGTCACCTGGGGAGGAGAACATATTTACTTAAGCAGCACTCCTGTTCTCTCCGAGCCTCTTATGAACATGGGGTAATTAATGAAGTTTAAATTTCCCTAATGATCAGTCTTCGGCTCTGCCTAGGTGGGAAGCAGATGCTGACATCTGTCTTCTTAATCGGGAACTTAAAAAGCAAGGAAGTAGCCAGGCATCTGCCTGACATCCCAGAGATTCAGAAGGCTGAGATCTGAGGATCATAGTTCAAAGCCAGCCTGGGCAGGAAAGTCTGTGAGACTCTTATCTCCAATAAACCATGAGAAAAGCAGAAGTGGGGCTGTGGCTCAAGGGGTAGAGTGCCAACCTTGAGCTGAAGAGCTGAGGGACAGCACCCAGGCCCTGAGTTCAAGTCCCAGGACTGGCATCAAAAATAAAAGGTCAACAACATCATATACATATAACAGTACCTGGGCTATAGCTCAGTGGTACTGCACTTGCCTAATAAGCATGAAGCCCCAGGTTCAAACTCCAGCACTGGAAAAAGAAAACACCATATGCACACACACACACACACACACACACACACACACACACACACACACACACACACACATGATAACCAACCTCTGGCACAAGGAAAATGCTTCTGGGGCAGATACTGTACCACGCACTACCCCACCTGTTGTCAGCACCAAAGGTGAACCTCAAAACTCTCATCACCAGCCCTCTGGTCTGCCCCCCAGCCATGCCCTGTCATCAGCAGTCCCAGCCCCACCCCAACCCCCAGACTTTCCTAAGAATCTCCCACAAACCAACCCCAAGGCTTACACAGCTCAGCCCAGTCTGTGTGCCAGTTCTCTGTACCTTAGCTCCTCATCCCAGGGGACACAACAATGGAGGGAGGGAAGGAAGGAAGGAAGGAAGGAAGGCAAGCAGGCAGACAGGGAGGAGGAAAGGAAGATAGGGAGGAAGGAAGAAGGAAGACGGGGGGAGGAAAGAAAAGACAGGAGGGAAGACAGGAGGAAAGAAGGAAGGGAAGGAAGAAGGGAGGGAGGAAGGAAGGAAGAAGGGGGAAGGAAGGAATACAGGGAGGAGTGAAGAAAAAAGGGAAGGCGGAAGGAAGGAAGAAGGGAGGGAAGAAAGGAATACAGGGAGGAGGGAAGAAGGAAGGAAAGATGGAGGGAGGGAGAGAAGGAAGGGGGAGGGAAGGAAAAGGAAGATAGAAGGAGGGAAGGAAGACGGAGGAGGGAGGGAGGAAGAAAAGAAGATAGGGAGGAGGGAAGAAGGAAGGAAAGGAGGGAAGAAGGAAGGAAGACAGGGAGGAGGGAAGGAAGTAAGCCAGGCCCAAAGAAGCATAGGTCCTATGGTTTCCCTTATTTGCAATATCTAGTATAGGTATGAGTCAAGCAGAAAAGGTCAGATAATGTGATGTTAGGAAAATGAACCCTTAAATATGTATTTTAATGTTTTCGTTTCTTTCATGCATGTGTTTCTAACGCATTTATAAGATTATTTCTTTGTTGCTTTGTATGTTCCTCCCCCACAGTGTAACCCCCACTTTCACTATATTTGATGTCAGTATAACATGTGGAGGAGATGGGGACAAACAAGTCGTTTAAGGATTCAGGTGGACCTGTTGCAACAATGAGAAGTACAAAATGTCATGTCAAAACCAACTTTACAATGTCGGTGTGGGGGGGGAGGGGGGTATAATTGGGTGGGGGGAGGAGGGAGGATCGCAGTTCAAAGCCAGCCAGGGCACGAAAGTCCTTGAGACTCTTATCTTCAATAACCCACAAGAAAACCAGAAGTGGCACTGTGGCTCAACTGGTAGAGCGCTAGTCTTGAGCTGAAGAGCTCAGGGACAGCGCCCAGGCCCTGAGTCCAAGTACCATGACCAACAAAAATACACGTGTGTGTCAAGCCTAGGACTTAATCACAAGGCCTGGGCACTGTCCCTGAGCAATTTGTGCTCAAGGCTGGTGCTCTATCGTTTGGGCCACAGCTCTACTTCCAGCTTTTTGGTGGTTCACTGGAGATGAGAGCCTTATCAATTTTCCTGACAAGGCTGGCTTCCAATCACGATCCTCACATCTCAGCCTCCTGAGTGGCTGAGAATCACAGAAATTAACCTTAATCTGTATGATTGTCACCAAATGGACAATTATCATTTCAATGTCTCAAGTACCGGATTGTTCGGCACAGTGTGTATATTGGTTCTAGAGCATTCTCCTCGTGTTATTTAACGACTTTCTCTGCCTGGTGGGAGGCCTGAAGCTGACAGAACCATGGGCTTAATTTGGCTTTGTTTTTCATTTTTTCAATTTGAGAGGGCCACCATAGTTCTGTTTTGTTGTTTTGTTTGCTTTTGCTACTGCTAGTCTATAGATGCGCATGGAAATCTGCAAAGAAAATGAATCATTGTCACATATGAGGTCATCTTCAACCTATGTTCTTCTCTAAGTTGTGTGTGTGTTAGTGTGTGTGTGTGTGTGTGTGTGTGTGTGTGTGTGTGTACGAGAGTGAGTATCAGGATTTGAACCCAGAGCCTCGAATGCCCTCACTTGGCTTTTTTGAAGGCTGGCAGCCGGACACTTAAATTCTGTGTCCATTCATGGGCTGCGTGACCCAATCTCTCTCTCTAGGAACTTTGTGACGTATATGTACCATTTGCGGTGATGATGGTAGCAGCCCCAACAAAGGACTCTTTTTAGGAGGACACAATTCTTGTCTTACTGAAGAACATGGCTCTCACACGTGATGGTGGTGGTAGTAGAGGAAGGGAAGGAGGGAGTTAAGAGCGGCTTCACTAGAGAAAACAGCCCTAGTTAGAGCTCAGGCTGACGACTAGGTTGTTAAATACAGATGTTGTTTGCCAAGTGTCATGGTACACCTCTGTAGTCCCAGCATGCCGGGGGAATATCAAGTTCAAGGACAGCCGGAGGTATCCAGAAAGGCCTGTTTCAAACGCCCAAGGAGCTGTGTGTACAGCACTTCCCTAGCGTGCACTTTTCCTCAACCTGAGATTTCTAGAATAGTCAATTCCTTTCCTTGCATTTTTTATTCTAGTAGCTTCTAAATAATTATGGTATACAGCCAGGCGCTGGTGGCTCCCGCCTGTCATCCCAGCGACTCAGGAGGCTGAGAGCTGAGGATCATGGCTAGAAGCCAGACCAGGCAGGAAAAGTCTGTGAGATTCTTATCCCTCCAATGAACCACTCAAAAAGCCAAAAGCAGAGTTGTGGCTCAAGTGGTAGAGCTCCATCCCTGAGCAGAAAAGCTCAGGGACAGCATCCGGGGTCTTGAGTTCAAGACCCACAACCAACCAAAGATTTAAAAAAAGAGAATAATGGCATATTTTCTCAAATTACATTTGGAGAGTGCATAAAGCAAAAGATATAAGTAGCATTTGAACATCTCACGGTCTCATTTGGGGGAGTGTTATTTCATTTATTATAATTATTATTGTTGTTGTTATTAGTATTATTATATTTGTGCTATTGTTATTGTTATTCTTATTGTTATTTTGCCCCCAAGCACCCATAAAGCTTTTGCATTTAAGACCTCATCCTCCAGGTCATTTTTGACATGCACTATACAAACAAGCTTCACAGCCATGGCGAGGCTGCCTTGCCTCCATTCTCCTGATGGTGAGTTTGCTGGGCTTTAACCAGGGCCCGTGTGCAGGCAGCTGACTGCTCTGAGTGCCCTGCCTTACACCTGGTTGGTTGGAGGACAGCGGGAGAGATGCAAAGGAGAACACACGCTTTTAAGTCAAACAACATTCTACACGTGGAGACCAATGGACGCCTTCCTAAAGTCTACCAGGAACTGGAGAACGCTCTCTGAGGAGCCGTGTGTGTGTGTGTGTGTGTGTGTGTGTGTGTGTGTGTGTGTGTGTGTTTGTGTGTGTGCACATGCACATGCATCCCCATCCACCCAGGGGCTATTCCCAGGCAGAAGACCCCGGTGTGTGCTGCTGTGGGACCAGGGGCCACTGCACTTCTCCACACCCCAACTCCATCCACACATGGGGCCAATCCCACATCAGCCTCTCCTCAGACATCTGGAAAGCTCCAGAACCTTCCAGAGGATACAAAGATTCAAGCCCAAGTGAGCAAAGACTTGTAGATAGATAGATAGATAAACAGAAGATAGATAGATAGATAGATAGATAGATAGATAGATAGATAGATAGATAGATAGAAAGATAGATAGATGGATAGATAGATAGATCTAGATCTGTAGATATTAGATATAGACATAAATATAGATATCTATATAGATATAGGTCTATATATATATACACATATATGTATATATGCATATATATGATTATATTTAATATAGTAAATATAATATATTTAAATATATACATATTTAAATAATATATAATTTAAATATATATATATATTTAAATATGTTATAGTATAAATGTTATTTAAATATACTGTTTATATATTATATAATATATACATACTATACATTATACATGTGTTATACTTAAATAACTTATATTAAATAGTACACAGTATATGTAATATATACTATATATTGTGTATGATACGGTATGTATGATACGGGCCATGTCCAGGGAGGAAGATCGTGTAGAGAAGTGTTTTTTCCCGATGGTTTGGCTCAGGTCAGAATTGGGGCTACAGAATTTTCCAAGGACAGTCTATGATAACCTAATTTTTTTTTTAATATTCCCACCCTGTGAGCAATATGTAGTGTTCTGACGTTTTACTTCTCTCTCCTTGGAGGAGAAAGGTTTGGTCCACTGGCTGACCTGGCCTGCAGAGGTGGTTGACCGGAGCTGACAAATACCGTGGGAGGTCTTTCAAGGAGTTGTTCAAGAAGGCACCAGAACACACAGGAAGGAGTCCATAGAACATCCACTGCAAGGTGCCGGGGCTGGCCGGTGAGAGGACAATTCCAGCTCACCCCTGGTCTAATGGTGCCATGTGCAAAACACCATCATCCGAGACAAAAGGGAAAACGATGGTGTTAACTGGCAGGAGCAGACACTGCCACTCCATGAGGGCTGAAATCTCATCTGTGTGTGTGTGTGTGTGTGTGTGTGTGTGTGTGTGTGTGTGTACAGTATACCTATCTTGGGGCTTGAACTCAGGACCTGGGTGCTCTACCACTTGAGCCACAGCTCCATTTCCAGTTTTCTGGTTGTCCATTGGAGATGAGAGTCTCATGACTTTGCTGCCCAGGCTGGCTTTGAACCGCAATCCTCAGATCTCAGCCTCCTGAGTGGTTGGGATGACAGGCGTGAGCCCCTAGGACTGGCCTTTGTTGTTGTTGTTGTTAAGCCAAGTGGAGAAATGAAACCAAAATGAAGTGGCCATTTAACCACATGTTATTCCAGAAGGATCTTTGCAAAGATCTGCGAGACTGGAAGCGATTTCAGATAGAGAATTACCAACGGTGTGGCAAGAATCAAATGAAGTCGGCAGAGGCTGGAGGATGAAGGAAGGGTTCGTGGCAGAGCTCAGCATCCAGGAGTTCAGTGCTTGGGGTGTGGTGGGGCCCAAAGCTGGAGGAGGAGGAAGATGATATCACCACAAACTCCAGTGGAGCAGAGCCAGGGAATGGGCACTGAAGGCAGGCTGGGGAGGCAGATGACTGAGGAACAGATGAAGAGGTTCTGTGGCAGGATAATTCCAGATCCCAGGGACTGGCACAGAGGTGAAGGAGAAAATGCAGGGAGGGAGAAACCTAGCCAGGGTTCGCTTAGATGCACCACCAGCCAACAGTGCCTGGATTCTGCATCCAAAACAAGATGAAGCAGGCGGGGCGCAGTGGCTCACGCCTGCCATCCCAGCTACTCAGGAGGCTGAGATCCAATGATCGAGGTTCAAAGCCATCCCCGGGCAGGAAAGTCTGAGAGATTCTGATCTTCAGTAAACTACGCCAAAAAAAAAACTAGGCGTGTTTGCTGTGACTCAAGTGGTAGAACGTCAGCCTTGGGCAAAAAAGGAGCTCAGGGACAGTGCCCAGAGTTCAAGCCCAAGGAAAAGAGGGAGGGAGGGAGAGAGAGAGAGAGAGAGAGAGAGAGAGAGAGAGAGAGAGAGAGAGAGAGAGAGAGAGAGAGAGGGAGGAAGTGGGTTGCTGTGGCTCACACCTGTCATCCCAGCTACTCAGGAGGTTGAGATCTGAGGACTGAGGTTCAAAGCCAGCCCAGGTAGACCGATCTGACTTGGATCACCCGAGTGATCCCCAAAACACTGCTAATGTAGAGAGGGCAGCCACCAACCCCACACCACGTGTGCCTTCCTTCACTTCTCCGACCATGTCCTCTGCAGAGCTGAGCGCGGGGCAGGTGGCGCTGGCTGTGGGGAGGCAGGTGCCTTGTTTGTTTAAGGAAAAGGAAAAAATAAAGGAAAAGGGAGCAAAAGGAAATTTCAAAGCTTCCTTATGGCTTCCGTGACAGAAATAACACGAGGCAGATGTTGTTATGCCTCGTGGCACGTCTTTGCTGTGATTTAGCTTCGTTATTTCTTTTTTAATTTTCCTTTTTTTCTTTTTCTGTGCCAGTCCTGGGGCTTGAACTTGGGGCCTAGGCGCTGTCCCTGAGCTCTTTCGGCCAAAGGCTGGTGCTCTACCCCTTGAGCCACAGCGCCACTTCCTTCCCGAAGGCCTGCTCTGAGCTTCCTCCATCTGCTTGCCTTCACCCTGGCCACTTCTTGCATGAACCGAGATTCGTGTAAGGCCCCACACACCCCACACGAGCACTGTGCCCCCTGCCTCCTCCTAAGGACACTCACGTCATCCTCTTGAATCTCCATTGCTCCGTAACACGAAGACGTCCAAACAAATCCGGTTCTGGGCAGTTGGGAAGATTATAGTTCAAAGCCATCCTGGGCCCAAAAAACAAAAAATTACAGAGAATACAAGTATGGTGGTTAACATCTATAATCTCAGCCAGACAGAAGTCTTGAGTGAGGAAGAAGGAGGCCTGAGGCTGGCTAGGAGTGGAGGTGTGGGGCTTTCACAACACTGTTGTGAAAGGAGATGGGAAGTGGGGCTCAAGTTTGTGGGGCGTCTGCCTAGCAAACACAGGGTTCTTGGTTCAAATTCCAGTACTGGTAATAAACAATACTTGATGCTTCCGTATTTCACATCATGTGTACTTTCTTCATTGCCTTCCCTGTCCAAGGCCTCCAGAAGGGACACAGGGCCGAATTCTTGACTTTTACAATACTCAAGTGCAAGCGTGTCACAGATTTATTCAGAACCACGTGGCCACTCATGGCTTTCTGGGCAGGGAGACGGAGGGTTTGCTGTGCACACGCCCAGCTCTGCTGGTATGTCAGTGTCAAGGGGCCTGGTCATGCCCAGAGTCCATGTGGGAAGCACTTTCACAGAAGATGAGTTCTTCATTCACAGCCCAGTGCAGCCACAGCATCATGCCACACAGGGGTTGCAAGTCACTACAGCTGGGAGGAGAACCGGATCCACCGAGGCAGGGAGGCCAGCAGGGGGCAGCAGACCACCCCCCAGCCTCCAGACACAACACCCACCACAACCACCGACCCCACTGCCACTGGCAGGATCCCAGCTGCCAAACTCTGTAGTCACAAGAACCAACTCCACAGGTGACAGACAGACAGACAGACACAGACAAGAGATGGGTGAGAGCTGGAGAGAACAGAAGGGAGGGAGGAAGGGAAGAAAAGAAAGGAAGAAGGGAGAGAGGGAAGGAGGGAAGTAGATAATATGATTGATAGACTGGATAAATTGTAGATGATTGATAAGAGATAGATGGATAGATGATACATGATTGAAAGTGGATAAATGATAAATGACAGCTACATACATATGGATGGACAGATGAGTAGATAGATAAATGGATGGTGGATGTATGGAAGATGGATGGATGGGTGGATGATGGATGGGGTAGATGGATGGATGGATGGATGGATGGGTGGATAGACAGATGGGTGGATGGATGGATAGATGGGTGGGTGGATGGATGGATGGATGGGTGGATGGATGGCGGGTGGATGGATGGGTGGTGGATGGTAGGTGGATGGATGGGTGAATGGATGATGGATGGGTAGATGGACCGATGGGGATAAGGACACAGGGAGACCCCCTTGCTTCTACTGCCATCTCTGGGGGGTCTTTCCTGGACCCAGCCCCGCCCACCCGCCGGCCCCTCAGTGCCCGTGGGCAGAGGGGCAGTGCACACAAACTGCACACGGGCCTCCTCACATGACAGTCTGCATTTCAAACATGGGCCCGGGCCTGGGGGGGCAGAGATGCCTGGGCATGTGTGTGTGTGTCTGTCTATGTCTGTGTGTCTGTATCTGTGTGAGGCAGCTAGGCCTCCACAGCCAGGGGATCAATGCCACCTGTGCACGACCCACACCCTGAGGGCCCCCACCCCCCGACTCCCGCCCCACCCACCGAAGGCAGACGAGGGGCCTGGAGCTTCTGATCGAATCCCACCTGGCCATGCTCTGGGAATCCACCCTGGAGTTGTCTCGACCCTCGGGTGACCCCTCGTGGCCACAGGCGGGAAGGTACCCACCGGGGGCAGCTTGGTGTGACCGGCTTGCTGATGACCAAATGAACACCTTAACTCAGGCAGGGTGGGTTGAGGGCGTGGGCAGTGGAGTGCCTGCAGAGCAAGCCGGAGGCTGGCTCCAAACCCCGGTCCTGCCAGGAATACCCGCCTGTACATGTGTGTGTGCGTGTGCGTGCATTGTGCATGCACATATGTGCATGTGTGTGCAATGTGCATGTGTGCCCATTGCGCATGGATGTGTGCCCACCCATGCGTGCACATGCACACACATACATGCATGCAAGAGAATGGTGTCTGAGTCCAGATGTGCCCACATTATTCCCTGGCTGAACTTCGGTGTGTGCTCTCCGTGTGTCTTTGACACGTTATTCACCTTGGTGAGCTGCATGTCATTTACTTAAAAAAAAAAAAGAGTAGAAATGGAAAGAGGATTTTTCTTCACTTTTGCTTGCTTATCTCTGGTCTCCTGTGTGGGTTTCTCTGTCTTCGGGTGAGGGAGGCATAGAAATAGGGGGACAGAAGGGGAATCAAGGCAGCCGTGGACCTCACTGGACACCATGTGGAGAATGAACTCTATCACTTGTGAGTGGGGACAGGAGGGAAAAGCTGGGGGAGAGAGTGAGAGAAGGGGGGACATGATCCACAAAGAAATGCGCTCATGACCTGAATGATGTCACTGTCACCCCTCTGCATGTCACATCATCAGTAAATTTTTGGATGTTTTGTTTTGTTTCCAGTCCTGGGGCCTGAACTCAGGATTGCTGCTTCTGCTCAAAACTGGCACTCTAACACGTGAACCACAGCACCACCTCCAGCTTTTTCTGTGTATATGGTCTTGAGGAATTGAACCCAGGGCCTCATGCATGCTAGGCGAGCACTCTACCACTGAGCCACCTTCCTGGCCCCACAATAAAATTTTTTTAAGTCAATGGACTGCAAGTGTTCAGTTGAACTTTTCCAATAATTCATATTCATATTATTCATGTAATTCATGTTATTTCCTAATAATCTTATTCTTCTTAGCTCACAAGAACAACAAACTGTGGTTATGTCTACGGTGAGCCGGTGGGCCCACCTCCGCAGGCCTTCCCATGTCTGTGCGGCCACCACGCCAGCTCTGGGAACATGGCGGCCAGGAAGAGGCACCAGTGCTGCTAACACAACTCCCCAGGGCTGCATCCTCTACCTGGTCACCTACAAGAAAAATCCCTCCCTCCCTTCGCTCTCTCCATTCTGCTCCTATCCATCCACCCATCCATCTCTCATCTACCTCTATATATCTCTTCCTTTTCTTCCTCCTTCCATCCCTCCCTCCTCTTCCTCCTCTTCTTCTCTTTGCTCCCTCACTTTCCTTCCCTTCCTCCCTCCCTCCTTCTCCCTCTCATCCTTCCTGTCCTTTCCCCCACTTCCCCCCCTCCCTTGTATTAGACTATGGCTGTCTGTACCTCTGAATTTCATCTGACACCTTTTTCTTAGGGGGACCTTCATTTTTCCTTATTAATTATCTTCTATTTGATTTTTTTTTCTCCTCAGTCCTAGGGCTTGACCTGAGCACCTGAATGCTCACCCTGAGCTTCTTTTTTCACTCAAGGCTGGTACTCTACCACCTGAGCCACAGCTCCACTTCCAGGTTTTGCTGGCTCACTGGAGATAAGCATCTCGTGGACTTTGCTGCCTGGACTGGCTTTGAACCTCCATCCTCAGATCTCAGCTTCCTGGTAGTAGGGTGACAGACATGAGCCACCAGTGCCTGGTGTCCTTTCTGTTTAATTTTTTATTTAATAATTTATTTATTGAATTTATTTATTTATTGTCAGTCATGGGGCTTGAACTCGGCCTGGACACTGTCCCTCAGCTCTTTAGCTCAAGCCTAGTGCTCTACCACTTGAGCCACAGAACTACTGGCTTTTTCAGCTTATGTGGTGCTAAGGAATCAAACGCAGGGCCTCATGCATGCAAGGTAAGCACTCTACCACTGAGTCACCTTCCCAGCCCTATTTATTTTTTACCTGATCTCTGCTTCTCTTCCTGTCTGAATCCATTTCATCTCCCCACCCCAGACCACAGTACACAGACAACTCAGAATAAATACATTTAGAGGGGGCAAATAGGTGACTAGAAATGCCAAAATACAACAGATGTTCTTCCAGTGTGGGAGGAAGCATCTATCTATCTATCTATCTATCTATCTATCTATCTATCTATCTATCTATCTATCTATCTATATCTATATATATATCCCCCCACCCCCACCCTCCAAGGAACACTGTCAGTATATAGGCCTGTTGCCATGGAAATGAGATGTCATCCGCACCTCAGCAGCAGCCACCAAATGCCCACAGTGCTGTCCTGAGTTAAGGCTCCTCACCATGGAGAAGAAAGAGCGGAAGCTCACTGTGAACAAATTCTAACCTAAAGGCCTCTCTCAGGGAAGGCCGCCCCTGCACTCAACACTGCCAGGTCTTGGGGATACAGAGATTAGAAAACCGAGCTCTTGAGCCGGGTACCATGGATCACACCTGTCATCCCAGCTACTCAGGAGGCTGAGATCTGAGGATCATGGTTCAAAGCCAGCCCAGGCAGGAAAGCCCGTAAGACCCTTGTCTCCAATAAATTACAAAAAAGCTGGAAGTGGTGCTGTGGCTCAAGTGGTAGAGCACTAGCACTGAGCCAAAGAAGCTCAGGGACAGTGCCCAGGTCCTGAGTTCATGCCCCAGGACTGACACACACAATGGAGACTCAGTTCCTAACCTCTGAGTTTCAGTCTGGGTTGGAAGTCAGACCCATGAAAAGAGATAGATAAATAGTGTGGAAACGCAGAGATGGTAAAGCACAGAGAATGTTCTGTATAACCCCAAAGTGACCAAATATGGGCCCTGAAAAGCCATGGGCCTGTGGAGGAGAGTGATCTGCTATACACCCCACCTCTAGCTGTGCTCTACCCCTCAACATGAGGCCTTGAAAGTTATAATGCCTCGGGCTGGGAAGGTGGCTCAGAGGTAGAGCGCTTACCTTGCATGCCTGAGGCCCTGGGTTTGATTCCTCAGCACCACATAAGCAAAAAGAAAAAAGCCGGAAGTGGCGCTGTGGCTCAAGTGGTAGACTGCTAGCCTTGAGCGGAAGAGCTGAGGGTCAGCACCCAGGCCCAGAGTTCAGGCCCCACAACCGGACCCCCCAAAAAAAAAAGAAGAAAATTATAATGCCTGCCAGGCACATGCTCATCATCCTAGCTACTCAGGAGGCTGAGATCTGAGGGTCAAGGTTCAAAGCCAGCCTAGGGCAGGACTCTTATCTCCAATGAACCACCAGAAAACCAGACTTGGAGCTGTGGTTCAAGTAGTAGAGTACCAGCCTTGAGTAAAAGAGCTCAGGGACAACCCCCAGGCCCTGAGTTCAAGTCCATGATCAACTAAATAAATAAGCACATACATACATATATACATACATAAGTTATATACCAAATCACTACCTTACCTCTCCCTAAACCCTTTCTGTGTCCTAAGGTTTAAGTGTGTGTGTGTGTGTGTGTGTGTGTGTGTGTGTGTGTGGGTGGGTGGGTGGGTGTGGGTGTGGGTGTGGGTGTGGGTGTGGGTGTGTTGCTCCTGGGTCTTAAACTCTGGGACTGGGTGTTTTCCCTGAGCTCTTTCACTCAAGGCTGGCACTCTACCACTTGAGCCACACCACCACTTCCAGTTTTCTGGTGGTTCACTGGAGATAAGAGTTTCATGCACTTTCCTGCCCAGGCTGCCTTTGAACTGTGATCCTCAGATCTCAGCCTCCTGAGTGGCAGGGATGACAGGTACGAACCAGGGACACTGGGCTCTAATGTTTAACTTTAATCCCTGGGATCCCATCGAAGGCACTCAGACATACTATAAAGAAAAGTTTTTGGATGAACTTTCCAACTCTGGTGTGTGTGGGGGGGGATTGGGTGGGGGAGCGGGGGGGGGGGGAGGGAGGCTGGGAAGGGATGTGAAGGGTAAACAAAGGAGGAGGCTGCAATGCTTGATAAGAAATGTACTCATTATCTTGCCCATGTAATTGTAACCCCTCTGTACAGTATGTTCACAAAAAATAAAAATAATAATTTTTAAAAAAGGAACGTTTTTGGAATGGGACTAGTGACTCCCAAGAGCTAGGGAGGAACATGAGAAAAACTTCA
Source organism: Dipodomys merriami (assembly GCF_024711535.1). Classification (NCBI taxonomy): domain Eukaryota; kingdom Metazoa; phylum Chordata; class Mammalia; order Rodentia; family Heteromyidae; genus Dipodomys; species Dipodomys merriami. Next base: position 52,768 of record NW_027203218.1, on the reverse strand, counting down.
ACCCATCAACTGCCAGCGAGGGTGGGTGGCAAAGCCTGGGCTGAGGAGTCACAGGATGGTGGGGGGTACTTCTTAGGTGCAGTCAGCAAGCATGCGCCCCACAGCTATCGGGATCTGCACCCCAAGAACCTTATCATCTCAGGGCTTTAGAATCCACAGTGCTCTGGAGTGCCCAGCAGGGGGCAGCATGGTTAAGCTAAAGCACCACTGATGGATACTTTCCTCAAAGTTTTCACCACTACCACTGACACAATGAACTTCCTAAATGGAGGTAACTCTGCATGTGTGTATGTGTGTGCGTGCGTGCACACGTGTGTGTTTGTGTGTGTGTGTGTGTGTGTGTGTGCTGCTCCTGGGTTTTGAACTCTGGGACTGGGTGCTGTCCCTCAGCTCTTCAGCTCAAGGCTGGTGCTCTACCACTTAAGACACAGCTCCACTTCCGGTTTTCTGGTGGTTCATTGGAGATCAGAGTCTCATAGACTTTCCAGCCTGGGCTGGCTTTGAACCTCGATCTTCAGATCTCAGGCTCCTGAGAAACTGGGATGACAGGCGTGAGCCACTGGCACCCAGCTTTGAAATAACTTTTTAAAGCATAACAAGTCCTAAATAATGATGTCAAGTGCAGAAGCTAAATTATTGTCAAGAAATTCTATATTTCCATGAAGGTGGTTTTGGTGATTTCTGCCACTTGAGCCAATGCCTCCAGTTCAATATGTTCTCTCTGTCTTTCTGTGTCTCTCTTGAACCCCCTTCCATTCCTCCTTCCTTTCTTCTTCGGGATTCTCTACGCTCAGATCTGAACGCAGGGCCTCCCACTTGCGAGGAGGTTGTTCTCACACTCAACCCACATCTCAGGCTTTCAAGTTGTAGTTTTAAAGACAACCCAGGCTCTGTAGTGAAACCATGTCTCAAAAAACATCAAAAGGAGCTGGAGTAGATGTGGTGGCTCAAGCCTATAATCCTAGCTACTTGGGAGACAAAGATTGGAGAAAGTTATGGTTCAAGGCCAGCCCAGGGAAGAGAACAGGGTCTCAAGACACCATCTTAACCTTATGGGGGGGGGCTTGGTGGTGTGTGCTGTTCCAGCTAGGGGGAAGTGCATGGCTGGGGGCAGTGAGCAGAGGGAGACAGGATGACAGGAGGATCACAGTCCCTGCTGGCCTGGACATAAAGTGAGAGTCTACCTCAAAAATGGCCAACGAGCCAGACAGTGCTCACACCTGTCATCCCAGTGATTCAAAAGGCTGAGATCTGAGGATCAGAGTTCAAAGCCAGCCTGGGCAGGAAAGTCTGTGAGACTCTAATCTCCAGTGAACCCAGAAAACTGGAAGTGGAGCTGTTCACTCCAGCCTTGAATGAAAGAGATCAGGGACAGCAACCAGGCCCTGAGTTCATACCCCAGTATTGACAAAAAGAAAGAAAGAAGCCCCAGTATGTTCCACTCAGACCTCCCCCTGCCCCCCTCTTTCCTGCTATCTTCAAAGAAGTGCATTTTCTTTTCACACACACTGTATCTCAGACGTGTAAGGACAGACATGGTGTATACCCTTTGCTTCCTTTGGGAACTGATTTTAGGTATAAGGGTTTTTCTTAACTCTGCCTTCCCAGGCCACACATGTGTGTTCCTTTCCTGCCTCTTGATTCAGATGAACAAGCACAGCCCTGGCCATGGGCACGCATGCGCATTCCCCTCCTGTCTCTCCACCTGGCCGACGACACACATGCGCATTCCTGCCTCACTGCCCAGGCCGCAGGCACGCATGCGTTTTTCCATCCTGCCTCACTTCCCCGGGCTGTGGGCACGCATGCGCACAGCCGCAGCACTCCACGGTGCGGGCCTTGGTTCGGGGTCGAGCCATCCTTGCCTTCCTGCCCCAGCTGGGTTGGCAGTGCAGACCCTCCATTGTCTACACCAGGGTCCATTTGCTGCATGCTCTCTGCAGGCTGCGAACTCGTGTTCTCATGCGCAGGAGAGACCCCCGCCTGCTTTCTGTGCAGACATCCAGCTCCTTCCTGGGTCCTGCCCTGTCCATCCCATCGGCTTCCTTCAAAACCGGTGAAAAAGGGTGACCAGGCTGATCAATTGCCGGCTGATGTGAGACCAGGCTGATCAATAGCTGGCCAATATGCACCCAGGCCGATCAATCACTGGCTGATGTGCACTGAGGCTGATCAATCGCTGGCCAATATGCAGCCAGGCCGATCAATTGCCAGCCGATGTGCACTCAGGCCCATCAATCGCCCACCCAAATTCAACCAAGCTGATGTGAGGCCAGGCTGATCACTCGCCAGCCAGCTTACAGCCAGGCCTGTCCCTGGCTCTCCTAAACCATAGCTAGATGCACTTCCTGGCATTTTCCAGTAAATTCCAGCGAAGGATTCATCCCAGCCCTCCAACAAATGAGGGCCAGGGACCTTGCTGCACCTCACCAGGCCCTGGATGTAACCGCAGGCCCTGTGCACAGACAGGAACAGAAGACCCCATGCTGGCAGGGTGGAGATGGCCAGAAGACTGCTTTAAGTGGAGACAGCAGTGCTTCTGTGTGGGGAGGACCAAAAGGAGGACCAGCAGGAGGAGGACCAACAGCAGGACCGACAGTAGGAGGACCAACAGGAGGATGAACAGGAGGAGGACTGATAGGAGAAGGACCGACAGCAGGACCAATAGGAGTACCAACATGAGGATGAACAGGAGAAGGACGGACAGGAGGACTGACAGGAGGAGGACCGGCAGAAGGAGGATGGACAGTAGGACAGACAGGAGGAGGACACACTTCGCTTGAAGCTGGTTTGTCTAAAGATAGGAAGCAATCGCCCAGTTCTTGGGTTCAGAGCCCCAGGCGGCTGCGGGTGGGTCTTGGGCGCCTTGGATATGGGGTTAGGTGCAGAGGTGTCCAGGGGCCTTGTATGTGGGGTGCAGAGGTGTCCAGGAATCTTGGATGTGGGGTTCGGTGCACAGAGGTGTCCAGGCACCAGAGGACCTTTCCTGGGTCTGACTGGAGTCATCCTGTGTCCTTGGTGGAGGAAGGTGAAAGCTGTTCCCAGGCGCTGGTCCCCCAGTCCCATACCCTGATCCCCGAGGCTTTCCATCTCCCTGGGACCCCCCATATCCCAGCCTCCACCCCGTTTAGGCCTGGACCAGCTCAGCGCCACTGCACCAGACACCCTGTCCCAGCTCCCTCCCTACCCAGGTCCCAGGCTATCCATCCCAGGCCCCCTGTACCAGGCCCCCATGGCGTCCCTCCCCTCTCTCCACTGGAGTTGATCTGCTTTGTTGGAATGGTTTTCCTGTTCTTCCTTTATTCTGCCTCCCTCTGTGATTCAGTTGCCTCACCGTGTTAAGTGCATTTGAGGCCGCAAGTTTTTGGGCAGACATGAGTCCACTCACAGTCAACAGTTTTTTTTTATTTTATTATTTTGATAGGTCATGGGGCTTGAACTCAGGGCCTGGGCGCTGTCCCTCAGCAATTCAGCTCAAGGCGAGTGCTCTACCACTTGAGCCACAGTGCCACTTCCAGCTTTTTGCTGGTTCTTTTGTGGTAAGAGTCTCACAGGCTTCCCTGCCTGGACTGGCTTTGAAGCAGGATCCTCAGATCTCAGCCTCCTGAGTAGCTGGGGTGACAGGCATGAGCAGGCTCCTCCTACCATTGAAGGAGTTAAACCAACTTTGACTGGGGTGATCTGACTGGACAAACAGGTTCAGAGGAATGCGGCCAGGCAGGAATCCCTGCAGCCGTGGGGCTGGGAGTGGAGACAGATCACCAGGCCTAGGAGGTCAAGGGTCATGGAGGGTCAGGTCAGGCATCTCTGAATAGTAGAATTGAGGCTAGTGAGCAAGCAGGAAGCACTTGGGCACTTGGTGGTAGCAGGAAACGGTTAGCAGAGTTTGTCCCAGCCTCCCTTGTCTACATTCCTTCTGGAAGCTTCCCACCCCATCCTTCCCACAGTCAATCACAGCATCCTAGCTGTGGGGGGAGGGGGGAGGACCAGGAGGGAGGAGAATAGGCAGGGGAAGGGGGAGAGGGAAGAAAAAAGCAGGGCTCTTGGAGGAGGAGAGAGGACTCACCCCTCTCGATTTTGGGTGACTCCCTATTCTCAGCATTACATCACAGCCCCAGGGCCCTCTAGGCCTGATGGGGTGAGGGGAGAGGAAGGGGCAGATAGAAGGAGGGGAGGGAGAGGGAGGGACGAAGAGGAGGGGAGAGAGAGGGAAGCCCCCCCCCAGGCCTGGGTTGTTTCTAGGAAGAATCATTCCCTTTGGTTACTGCTGTGCTATGGTGGCAGAGACTGTGGGGTTTCCTGTGTGTGTGTGTGTGTGTGTGTGTGTGTGTGTGTGTGTGTGTGTGCCAGTCCTGGGACTGGGACTTGAACTCAGGGCCTAGACGCTGTCCCTGAGCTTTTTCACACAAGGCTGGCGCTCCACCACTTGAGCCACAACTGCACTCCCAGCTTTTCTTTTTCTTTTTTGAAAGTTAATTATAAATCAGAGCCTAAAGGACTTTCCTGCCCTGGGCTGCCTTCAAACCGCAATCATCAGATCTCAGCCTTGAGAGGAGCTGGTATTTCAGGTGTGAGCCACTGGTGCCTGTCTGTCTAGAACTTTTAAGCCTTTGTCTCTACAAAGCTGTCTCTGGGCTTCTGCATGGCAAAGGACATAGCTAGCAAGATCAATAGAAAGCCTAAGGCTTGGGAGAAGATCTTCACTAGCCATACAATGGACAAAGGTCTCATATCTAAAATATACTTGGAACTCAAAAAATTAAATCCCCCAACAACAAATCCTCAAAGAAACAACTGCCCAATAAATAAGTGGGCAAAAGACTTGAAGAGAAACTTCTCCAAAGAAGAAAGAAGGATGGCCAATAGACACATGAAGAAATGCTCAACCTCCCTAGCCATAACAGAAATGCAAATCAAAACAACATTGAGATACCACCTCTCCCCAGTTAGAATGGCTAAAATCAAGAACTCTAACAACAACAGATGCTGGAGGGCATGTGGACAGAATGGAACCTTACTGCATTGTTGGTGGGAGTGTAAACTTGTTCAACCAGTTTGGAAAGCAGTATGGAGGTTCCTCAAAAGACTCCACATAGAGATTCCCTATGACCCAGCAATCCCATTTTTGGGCATTTACCCAAATGTTCACAAACAAAACCACACTAAAGCTACCAGCACGACTATGTTTATTGCAGCACTATTTACTATAGCTAAGATATGGAACCAACCCAGATGCCCCTCAGTAGATGAATGGATCAAGAAAATGTGGTATATATACACAGTGCAATTCTATGCCTCCATCAGGCAAGCGATCTACCACTGAGCCACCTTCCCAGCCCCTATGCCTCCATCAGAAAGAATGACATTGCCCCATTTGTTAGGAAATGGAAATACTTGGAAAAAATTATATCAAGTGAAATAAACCAGGCCCAAAGAAACATAGGTCACATGGTTTCCCTTATTTGCAATATCTAGTATATGTCTGAGTCAAGCAGAAAAGGTCAGATAAGGTGATGTTAGGGAAATGAACCCTAAGATATGTATTCAATTTTTTTTCTTTTATGCAATTGTTTCTAACACATTTATAAGATGATTTCTTTGTTGCTTTGTATGTCCCTCCCCCACAGTATAACCCCTGCTTTCACTGTATTTGATGTCGGTATAATTTGTGGAGGGGAAGGGGAAAAACAAATCATTTAAATAGGGAAACAGGTGGACCCATTGCAACAATGAGATGTACAAGTCGTTATGTCGAAAACGAACTTTACAACTTTGGTGGGGGGGAGGGGGAAGAGGGGAGGATTGGATGGGGGGGGGCGGAGGGAGGATGGGAAGGGATGGGAAGGGAAACAAAGGAGGAGGTTACAATTCTTGATAAGAAATGTACTCATTATCTTGCCCATGTAACCCCTCTGTGCAGTATTTTTACAATAAAAAAAAAAAAAAGCTGTCTCTGGGCAGCGGGAGGAGGCAGGAAAACATCAGCGAAGGTTGGCCAGAACTGAATTCAGAATCAGGGCCCAGGCACCTGTGAATGGTGCCTGTAATCCCAGCTAGTCAGGGGACCAAGATCTGAGCATGGGCTGTTGGAAGCCAGCCCTGGGCAGGAAAGTCTGTGAAATTACCATCTCAAATTAAGCAAACACACAAACCAAAAGTGGAGTTGTGGCCCAAATGGTAGAGCACTCGGCTGCCTTGAGCAGACAGAGCACAGGGACAGCATCAGGCCCTGAGTTTAATCCCCAAGGATAGCACCAATATGTGTGTGCATGGGTACATGCACATGTGCATGCATACATGTGCACACACACATAAAGGAATTCAGAAACAGGGTGCAGGCTTATTTCAAAGACTACTGCTGAGAAAAGAGAATTAAGTGATCGTTGTTTTAGGGGATAAAACACAAGGATGTACTCCACCCTGCGGGCAGACAAATGAGGACCCAGATCTAATCATGGTGAGGAGTGGGGGGGTGCAGGGGGCGGTGGCGCGGGAGAGGAAGGGGAGACCATGCCATGGTCACGTGGTCTGGAGGAATCTGCAGTGGAGCCAGAGAACTGGGATTTCAGTTTCACTGGTCTGCCCAACAAATACTCCCTGCTTACTTGTTATTTTTGCCAGGTATAGTGCCAAGAGGTGGTTAACACAACCACAATCACCATTTAGCCAAGAAGAAAGGACCTTTTGTTGGGGGGGAGGTTGAACTCAGGGCCTGGGCACTGTCCCTGAGCTCTTTCATTCAAGGCTGACACTCTACCACTTGAGCCACAGTGCCACTTCCAGTTTTCTGGTGGTTCACTGGAGATCAGTGTCTCACAGACTTTCCTGCCTGGGCTGGCTTTGAACCGCAATCCTCAGATCTCAGCCTCCTGAGTAGCTGGAATGACTGGCGTGAGCCACTGAGGACCAGCAGAATCTGGAATCTCTGAGCCCCAGCAGTGACAGGACTCACCTCCTATGAAAGTAGATTTGGGGATCCACTGCCACACCCCTCCCCCAGGGCTTCCTTAAGGCTTCTTGGAAATTCAATGTTTAAGCGAGCAAGCTCACTCTGGATTTTGTTTGTTGGTTCACAGAGCAGAAACCACAGTTCTTGGTTGTTGCTTTCTTCTCGGTGCTGATCTTCAGGGTGCTGATCTTTAGGGCGAACCTCTCCTAGTTTCAGCGATAGTTTAACCCCACGCCTGTTCCTGGGCCCAGACCCTAGCAACCCAACCTCACCTCGGGGCCTTTGGGCAACGATGGGTGGGAAATAATCCAAGTACTCAGAGGCTGGGAGCCTTGTCTCTCATGGACCGGCCAGCAGAGGGAGCCGAGAGGCCTCAGGGCCACAGGTGGCCAGCCATGCCAGCTCCACTCCGCTGACAGCAGACCTCAAAGTGAAAACACTCATCCTGAAATAGTCCTCCTCCTCCCCTCCTCCTCCCCTTCCTCCCCTCCTTCCTTCCTCTCCTCCTCCTCTCCTCCTCCTCCCCTCCTCCTCCACCACCTCCACTTACCCCCTCCTCTTCCTCCATTCTTCCCCTCCTCCTCCTCCATCTCCTCTTCCTCTTCTTCCTCCTCTTCACCTCCATCTCCTCCTTCCCTCCTCTTCCTCCTCTCCTCCTTCTCCTCTTTTTTCCTCCATCTCCTTTCCTCTTCTTCATCCTCTTCTCCTCCTCTCATTCTCTTCTACTTCCTCCTCCACCTCCTCCTCCACCTCCTCCCTCTTCCTCCTCCCCCCTCCTCCTCTACCTCCTCCACCACTACCTCTTCCTCCTCCTGCTCCTCCTCCTCCTCCTCCCCCTCCCCTTCATCTGGAGATGAAGCAGGCCATCTTCCACCATGTCTGGCCTCTGCCCCACTGCCCAAAGATCGGAATGTTCCTGCCCTGGCCCCACCCCCATCCTGCGAAGCCACAGGTATCTGGGCTCCTAAGTACAGTTGCAGAAGAGAAATAAATGTGCAGTGTAAGCCCCCTCCCTTCAACCCCTCCAGGTCTTTTTCTCCATTCTGTTTTTGTGCCCGTCCTGGGTCTTGAACTCAGGGCCTGGGTGCTGTCCCTGAGCTCTTTCACTCAAGGCTGGTGCTTTACCACTTGAGCCACAGTTCCACTTTCAGTTTTCTGGTGGTTCCCTGGAAATTAGAGTCTCATGGACTTTCCTGCCCGGTCAGGCAGGAAAGTCTGTAAAAACTATTATCTCTAGGAAACCACCAAAAAGCCGAAGTGGAGCTACGGATCAAATGGTGGAGGGCCAGCCTTGAGCCCAAAAGCTCAGTGACTGTGCCCAGGCGCTGAGTTTAAGCTCCTTAATCAACCCCTCAAGCCCCCCCATAAAGACTTTTGGGGTACTATATCCTTTGAGCAAAACCAAACTCCATGGTGAATACAACAAAAGCACCAAGTTTGCAACCTAAGCCCATTTAAAAGAAGAAAGAAGGAATTGGAGGGTCTGTGTGGTGGGGCTAGGGTGGGGGATGGGGGAGCCTTGGGCCAAGAGGGGCAAAATAAATAAATAAATAAACAGTAAACTGGGGCGGGGTGGGGAGGGTGGGAGCAGGTGGGAGGGCCAGGCCCTGGGAGGCGCTAAAGGCCCTCACCACAAAAGGTTGAAACCAACACAACAGTCACCAGATCCAGTTCTGGGAAGTTTGAGTCGGTTTCTGAGCTGGAGAACAATAGCCAGAGGTTGAGTGGGTTTGTGTCCCAGCCCTCTTCCCTCCCTCTTTCCCTCCCTCCCTCTCTCCCTCCCTCCACCCCTCCTAGGGTGGGGTTGGTGGGAGGGAAAACAGGGACTGGATTCTCCTGGTGGTTATTTATGTTTGTGTTCCATTGTATTGTTTGTATTTGTCTGTGCGAATGGAGAAGTAGGGCCTAGGGCCAAGCAGGCTGGAGCCTCAAGCTATTTCCTGGAGCAGCAGAGCCGGCTGGAAGATCAGGTCTGGAGCCTCGCCTCACAGAGGCCAGGGGAGGAGGAGGAGAGACGGAGGCCCGGCCCCCAGTCAAGATCCAGGCCAGGAGACCACTGCACCCACCCCTGACTGCCCTTGTCAGGAGAGAGGGCAACCCTGGGGCTGGGCCCTCCAGGCTGGGGGAGGGCTGGCCTGCTGGTGGAGGGGAGGGGGTGCTCTGTGGGTTCTGTGTGTGCGACAGGCCCCTGGGGCTTGGAGAACAGCCCCAGCCTTTCTCACCACCCATACACACCCTTGTCTGACTGTTGCACAACCTTGCACACCCAGCCCTGCAGCTGCCTCCCTCCCCACCCCTCAGGGGGAGAGGAGAGTGGAGGGGCCCTACCCTCACCACACACCCACAAACAACCCTTGGTCCACAAAGACACACTGTGGGGGTGGGACACCACCCCAGTGGGACCCTCCCAGCCTCCACCACACCTGGGAGGCCCCACTGGGCCTCAGTCCCAGGTGTGATCACAAGGTTGGCCCCAGTCCACTCTGACCACATCCTGAGGCCAAGGTGGGCCCAAAACAGCAGCAGCCTGCCCTCCGCCCTCTGCCCTCGCCCTCCACCCTAGAAGCTGTGGACAACGTCCAGGTCAGCCCCGGACAGGGGAGAGGCCAGGTGGAGGCCGGCGTCCTTTCCCTCCCTCCAAAGTGTTCACTCATGTTTAGAAGCCAGGCCACACTGCCCAAGGCTCACACCCATCATCCCAGCAGCTCAGGAGGCTGAGATCTGGAGCATCGCGAGATCTGGAGCATCGCGTTTCGAAGCCAGGAAAGTTCCAGAGACTCTTATCTCCAGCAAACCAGCAAAAAGAAAAAAAAATTCAAAAGTGGAGCTGCTGCTCAAGAGGTAGAGCACCAGCCTTGAGTGAAATGCTCAGAGACGACGCCCAGCCAGCCCCGGCATGCACGCCCCAGGACCAGTGCACAAGCGTGCACACACACACACGAATTTTCCAGATTGCAGGGTTTCTCAAGACCTGAGCCTGTGGGGGGACAGGAGGAGCCATGGAGCTGGTCAACCTTCCCCAGGCTTTGGCCGGGAAGGAAGGTTTCTAGGGGTTCAGAGATGCCCTGGGGGAGAGGAAAGGGGTTCCACACTGTTTCATTCTGTGTACCATCCGTGGGCAGTGGGCAGTGGACAGGTCTCTGAACAGACAACCAGAAACGTGTTTGCTTAGGTGTGACTTTGAGGCTCAATTGGCTACAGGCACGGTTCCGGTTGTTGCTCATTGTGCAACTTATTAAGGAAGTTCTTTCCGTTAACCAGTAGGCCTGGGCAGCCGTGCACCCTGCCAGGGCCTCTGTTGAGTTTGTGGAACAGTCTCTCCACGTGAAGACCCAGTGAACTGAAAATCACAGTGATCCTGAGAAGATTAAGTCTGAGCTTCAGATAAACACACTAAAAATTTCACATCATCTTTTTGTAATATGCGTGTGTGCACGCAAGTGTGCATGAGAGTGTGTATCTCCTGGGGCTTGAACTTGGGGTGTAGGCTCTGTTTGAGCTTTTGTGCTCCAGGCTGGCGCTCTACCACTTGAGCCACAGCTCCACTTCTGGCTTTTTGCCGGCTCATTGGAGATAGAAGTCTCATGGACTTTCTTGCTCGGGCTGGCTTCGGCCTCTGGGGTAGCTGGGAGGACAGATGTGAGCCATGGGTGCTTGGCTAACATTTCCCACCTTAATCGACATCATTCCTCTTGAATCTCTGGATTTGGGTGATCGACCCCATTTTAGAGATATGGAAAATGGAGATTGGGAGAGTTGGTTTCTTCCTTACTTTGTGGTAGGCAGGGCTGGGCCCAGCACCTGGGACCCAGTCCCTTACTGGGGTGACCCCATCCCAGGCTCTGTGACTCCATCCTGGGCCCTCTGATCCTGTCCCTCATTGGGGTGACCCCTGCTCTCCCCAGGGCCCTGTCTCTGCCTTCTGCCAGCTTGCAGTCCTGTCAAGTTTGTTGTTTTTCCCTCAAAGTAACTCACCACCAGCTGGCCTGGAGTATCTCCATCTTTCCTGCATCCCTGCCATCACCATGGCAACCCCACAGGGTGGGCGCACCTCCCTTCCCCTCTCCAACCAGGGCCCCAGCTTTGCCTTTTGCAATCCACCACCCCAGCGGAGGATGAAGGGGTGCTTTTGTCCCTGAGAAAGGGATTCCTGTGTGTCTTTCTCTTATTCCTTTTTGCTTCTAATTCTCTGTGGCTGCGATTCCTTTTTATTTCTGATTCTCTGTGGCCGCGACCCCTTTGCACCCATTTTACAGATGGGGGAACTGAGGTTGGGGTGAGGGGGAGCGGATTTGATCATGGTGGCCAGACTTGCTGATCCTTGGGCTTTCTTTTGCAATGACCCTGCCCCCTCTTCTCTCTCCAGCCCTGCCCCTCCCCTCCCCCCACCACAGGGGAGGAGGAGGGGGAAGGGAGAAGGAGGAGCTAGAGGAAAAGGAGGGGGAGAAAGAGGAAGAAGTGGAAGGAAAGGGAGGGGTGGAAAGGAGGAGGGGGGAGAAGGAGGAGGAGAGGGTAGAGGAGGAAGGAAAGGAAGAGGGAGGAGGAGGAAGGAAAAGGAGGAGGAGGGGCTAGGAGGAAGGAGAAGCAGGAAGCAAGAGAGGAGGAAGTGGAAGAGGAAGGAGTGTACTTGGCCTCCATCTCCGCCCCACCAGCCTCCACCCCTCCAGCTCAGGGCCTCCTCCCAGGACCCCAGCTGGGGCTTGTAATCCCCAAGATTTCCAGGTGGCTCAGCCCTGGGCTTGCAGAGTTGTCCCCAGTCCTGCCTAGAGTGGCCCCCCAACCCCCGGGGTCAGTGTCCACCCCCCTCTCCCCCACTGGGGCTCCCGCCTGTCATCCCAGCTGCTCAGGAGGCTGAGATCTAGAGGATTGCATTTCAAGGCCAGCCCAGGCAGCAAAGTCTGTGAGACTCTCATCTCCAATGAATCTGGTTCTGTGGCTCAGGGACAGCGCCCAGGCCTTGAGTTCAAGGCCCAGGACTGACAAATAAAAAAAGGGAAAAAAATCAAAGAAAGGAATGGAGCGGGAAGCACAGAGGCTGGTGCCACTGCATCTCCCTGCTTTCATCTGCCCAAACTTCAGCTTTTCTGCACAGAGTCAAAATCTACAGAGTTTCCACAGCCGACCACACAAGAATCACTAACTGGGACCATGGAGGGGAGCAGGAGGGGGAGGGGCAGGGAGGGGGAGGGGAGGCTTTGCTGCAGCCCTTGAGGACCAGGCTAGCAGTCCACTGGGAGCCAAGGCCCCACCCCAGAGTGACTGGTATGCATGCTAACCAATGAGAAAGGCAGTTGGTCAGCAGGCCTCATTAACCCTTTCCTTGGGTCTGGGTTTGGACAGGTCTGGGAATGGAAGGGGATGGGCAAGGATCAGGAGAAGGAGGGGACAGGAGAACTGGGATTGGGGTGCTGGCCCCCACCTAAGGCACTGGAAGTATTTTATAAACCAAGCAGGACAGTCGGGCACACGGCAGCTCATGCCCATCATCCCAGCTACCCAGGAAGCTGAGAGCTGTGGATCCTGGTTCAAAGCCAGGCAGGGCAGGAAAGTCCATGAGACTCTTGTCTCCAAGGAACCACCAAAAAGCTGGAAGGAGTGGTGTGGATCAAGTGGTAGAGTGCCAGCCTTGAGTCAAAAACCCAAGTCAGAGCATGTGGTCCTGAGTTCAAGTCTCAATGTCATAGAAGGGAGGGAGGGAAGTTGGAAGGAAGGAAGGAAGGAAGGGAGAGAGAGAGGGAATGAGGGAATGAGGGAGGGAGGGAGGGAGGGAGGGAGGGAAAGAGAAAGAGGAGAGTGGGGATGGTAGCAGGGAGGGTAAGGGAGGGAGAGAGGGAGGGAGGGAGGAAAGGAAGGAGGGAGTTTCCAAGCCTGAATAACTTGTTAATTTGCTTTCCCAAATCCTTTTCCTCCCCCAGAGCCTTGGTTGGGAACACTGCATTGTAAGACACATCTAGCTGGTGGATGGTTAGCCCATGTAATTTCTTCTTTAATTTTTTCCTTATTTTATTTATATTTTTGAACCTTGTAAGTAAGTAATACATCAGAAAGTCCTGATTCCAAAGTTAGCCCCTGCTGCTACACCCTTCCTAGGAATGAGTTGGCCCCTGGCTGTAAAAGAGAACAAAAAATCTATGCAGAGCCAGCCAGAGGCTCTGCCCTTCCCCCAAAAAACACAACTCAAGGGAAGTAGCTAAGACAAAATGGGTGTTCCTCCTCTCCAAAAAGAACACCCCCCTCCCCAGAAGATTCACTGGAAACAGAGAAGAGCCTCACCTGGAGTTTGGGGGTGGGGAGGAAGAGTTGGAGTCTAGAGATGGGCTAAAGTCAGGAGCCAGGGTGGTAAAAAGGAGGTTCAGAGATCAACATCCCAGGAAGCAAAATTCCAGAGCAGAAGCTGAGGTGGGTAGAGGCCAGGGGTGGAGGTTTGGCGAAGCTGGATCTCATCAAAGTACTGCGTCCTTCCTCCTTTGTTTTGTTTTTGGTGTCAGTTCTGCGGTGGCTTGAACTCAGGGCCTGGGTGCTGTCCCTGAGCTTTTTCACTCAAGGCTGGCGCTCTTCCACTTGATCCATAGCTTCACATCCAGTGTGGTGGTGGCTCACTGGAGATAAGGTCTCATGGCCTTTGCTTCCCCAGGCTGGCTTTGAACCATGATCCTCAGATCTCAGCCTCCTGAGTAGTGGGGATGACAAGTGTGAACACCAAGGCCCAGTCTTCCTAAGATGTTTAACAAAGCTCTGGATGGGGTGTCCTCATTCTATCCATCAGGATACAGAGTGGACTGATGTGGGGCTGGTCTTGTTCTTCTCAAAGCAATATTCCACCTCTCGAGAAGTCTCCAGGAACAGGAGGAAGTGTCACATTTATTCGAGGCAGCTCTGAGTCCGGCTAACACTTGGAAAAGACAGAAAGTCTGGGTGGGAGGAGCAGCTTCAACCCTTACCTCCCCCCTCCCAAAGAGTCCGTGGCTGGGGCGGCACCTAGGTATCCCCTGGTCACAGCCTCTTGCTCACCTTCTAGAAACTCCGCTGGACAGCCAGTCATTGTATTCATGGGCACTTGTCTTTCTGATGGAACGCTGGATGGGAATGACTCCAGGGGAAGAAGGACTTATCCTGACTCCTTGCAGAGATTTCTATCAACTGCAGTGGGTAGAATGTCGAAAGGAAGAGTATCTCTTATCATGGTGGCCAGGAAGCAGAGAGAGAGAAACGTGGGGAGGAGAGGAGAGAGACAGAGGAAGAGAGAAAGAGCAAAGGAAAGAGACAGAGGGGGAGAGAGGGAGGACCCCCCTCCCCTGCCCCCGGCTGTTTCTCCCTTTCCTTTGATTCTACCCAAAGGCCCAGCGCTTGCAATTTTTCTGACTGGCTTCAGCGCCATCTCCCAATCTGCTTTTAACCTACTCTGGCCGCTAGGTTTCGGCTTTTGCAATGAGACTTTAGTGGTTGTTGTTCTTTGCTTTCCTGTTACTTTAGTTTTTTTGTTTTTGGATTTTATTTTTAGTTATGATAAAGGTGACATGCAGAGGGGTGACAGTGACATCTTTCTGGACAGGGTCCCCCTTCCCTCGCTCTCTCCCTCCCATCTCCACCCACATTTCCCACAGAGTGTCCAGTGAGACTCGAGTGTTTTTTTTTTTGTTGTTGTTGTTGTTTCTTTGGTCAGTCATGGGGATTGAACTCAGGGCCTGGGCGCTGTCCCTGAGCTCTTCAGCTCAAGGCTGGCACTCTACCACTTGAACCACAGCACCACTTCCGGTTCTCTGGTGGTTCATTGGAGATGAGACTCTCATGGACTTTCCTGCCCAGGCTGGCTTTGAACTGCAATCCTCACATCTAAGCCTCCTAAGTATCTGGGATGACAGGTGTGAGCCATGGGCACCTGGCTAATTTCTAGGCCCAGTACTATATTCTTCGATGTAAAACCTACTGCTTGGTACTCAATCTTGTGCACACATACACACTTGTGTTCTGGGGCTTGAGCTCAGGGCTTTGAGCTTTCACTCAGTTTCTTTTGGCTCAAGGACACAGCTCCACCATTCAAGCCATACCACAACTTCTGGCTTTTTGTTGGTTTACTAGAGATAAGAGTTGCATGGATTTCTCTGTCCCAGGCTGGCTTTGAACCGTAATTCTCAGATCTTTTCCTTGGTAGCTGGGCTGCTGGGCTGCGTGCCTGCCAGTGCTTTGGTGGGGATACGAGGGGAGACACAATAGAACTTCCCTTTATTCTGTCATGGTTTCCTGCCCTGATTTAGTTCCTCCTGTGGATGAACAAAAGAATTCATGAAGGGGGTGGGGAGAAGGAGAGAGAAAGAAACATGGGACATAAGAATGCTAGGGAAGAGCTTTTGGGTTATTTTTTGTTGTTGTTTTATTTCCAACTCTCATTAATTCTTAGTTGGGAAGAGTTACAAATTAACCCCAGTCATACGATTTACGACCTTCAGGACCACTTCAGGGCCTTTTGCCACGTATCTGTACTTCCAGGTCGGAACCAGCCAAGGCAGAGGTAGTGAGAGTCTGTCTCAAAAAAAAAAAAGAATGAATACCAGGCTGGGTGTCAGACAGTGGCTCCCGCCTGTCATCCCAGCTACTCAGGAGACTAAGATCTGAGGATCGCAGTTCAAAACCAGCCTGGGCAGGAAAGTCCTGGAGATGCTTATCTCCACTTGACCAAATGGAAGTTGGCAATGGAATTGTGGTGCTCAGGAACAGAACCCAGGCCCAGAGTTCAACATCCTCCCCTGCCACTGACAAAACAAGAACAACAACAAAAGAAGAAGATAAGGCACCATGCTACCTCTCTCTCTCTGAGACTGTTTCAGGGCTATGCAATGATCAGATGCTTGTGGAAATCTTGAAAGAACTGTCTGCATTACAATGGTCTCACAAAACACTCTGGGGATAGCAATGCAGTCTCTTGTAGAGACCAGAAAAACACATCATTCACAGAGAATAAATGTGCCTGCCTGGTGCTGAAGTGGTCAAGATGGAAAGGGTAAGCAGTCCTTCAATCAGCATTAGTCATTACAGAGTAATAACCAGCACCTCTGTCACACATAGTGCCATTTCACAACAACCTTCTCCACAAGGAAGCAAAGACATTTTACCCTCTTCCTCCCTCATTTAAACATGACATTCCTGGATCTGAACCCAAACTAACATGCTGGGATTCTACAGACAAATACACAGACACACAGACACACACTCAAAAAATTCTCATTAGTACAACCGACAATGTTCTTATACCTAAAATATACCTGGAGCTCAAAAATTAAATCCCCCAACAACAAATCCTCAAACAAACAGCTGCCCAATAAATAAGTGGGGTAAAGACTTACAGAGAAACTTCTCTGAAGAGGAAAGAAAGATGGGCAATAGACACATGAAGAAATGCTCAATCTCTCTAGCCATAAAATAAATGCAAATCAAAACAACATTGAGATTCTACCTCAACCCAGTTAGAATGGCTATAACCAAGAACTCTAATAACAACAGATGCTGGAGGGGATGTGGACAGAAGGGAACCTTACTGCACGTTGGTGGGAATGTAAACTTGGTCAACTACTTTGGAAAATAGTATGGACGTTCCTGAAAAGACTCCATATAGAGCTCCCCTATGACCCAGCAATCCACTTTTGGGCATTTACCCAAATGATCCCAAACAAGACCATACTAAAGCTACCACACAACTATGTTTATTGCAGCATTATTTACCATAGAAAAGATATGGAACAACAACAACAACAAAAAATATGGAACCAAGCAAGATGTCCCTCAGTAGATGGATCAAGAAAATGTAGCATATATACACAATGCAATTCTATGCCTCCATCAGAAAGAATGACACTGCCCCATTTGTTAGGAAATAGAAAGATTTGGAAACAATTAAATTAAGTGAAGTAAGCCAAGCCCAAGGAAACATAGGTCCCATGATTTCCATTATATGCAATAACTAGTATATGTCTGAGACAAGCAGAAAAGGTCAGATAAGTTGATATTAGGCTAAACAAACCCCAAGATAAGGATTCAAATGTTTGTTCTTTCTTGCAATTGTTTCTAACATATTTATAAGATGATTTCTTAGTTTCTTTGTATTCCCTCTCCCATGGTATAACCTCTGTTTTCACTGTATTTGATGTTGGTATAATTTGTGGAGGGGATGGGAAAAAAACAAATCGTTCAAATAGGGATACAAGTGGACCCATTGCAACAATGAGATGCACAAGTGGTTAGGTAAAAAAACGAACTTTACAACTTTGCCCGGGGGCAGAAGGGAGGGGGGTGAGACATGGAAGGGATGGGAAGGGGAAACAAAGGAGGAGGCAACAATGCTATGAAGAAATGATAAGAAATGTTCTCATTACCTTGCCCATGTAATTGTAAACCCTCCGTACAGTATTTTCACAATAAAAAAATAACAAGAATAATAGGAAATTCACATGAGGAACTGAAGTTCTTGACCACTTCTGAATTGATGAAGCCAACAAAAGTGACAACTGAGAAGCAGAGCTATCTGCCTCCAGCCACAACCTGAGCAATCCAAACTGCAAAAGTCCTGGGGTCACCACCAAACATAGCATGTGTGCAGTCTGCGTGCCTACACTCTTAGACAACAACACAGCAAGAGGTGACAGATTTAAAAAGTCAAATTATTTTATTTTATTTCTTTTTTTTTATCAGTCATGGGGGCTGAATACTGAGTCTGGGTGCTGTCCCTCAGTTCTTCAGCTCAAGTCTAGTGCACTACCACTTGAGTTACAGTGCCACTTTCAGCTTTTTTCTGCTTGTGTGGTGCTGAACAATTGAACCCAGAGGCTCATGCATGCAAGGCAAGCACCCTACCACTGAGCTAACTTCCAAGCCCAAGTCAAGTTATTTTTAAGGCGATATGTCAGTTCTTTTCTCTCAAAACCTTTTAGTAAATAAACATTCTGGGACTTTGATCAGTTAGGATTCTTTCCTAGTAAGATGCTTGTATATGTGTATATGCATATATTTACATATGTATATATGTTTACATATATGCATATATTTACACAAGAACAATTGTCTATAGTTAAGTACATCCATGTACATATAGAAAAACCTAACTGCTTATATACAAGGATGTAAACTTACATATATGTGAGTTTATATATGTGTATATAAATATACACACATATGTAGAGAATAATATACATACCAAGTGAATATTTTTCTTTCAATTTTGATCATTGATAATTGATTACTGTGGTATATATTAACACCTATTAATTACTATTATTACTCTTTTTTTGGGGGGGCAGTCAGGGGGCCTGAACTTTGGGCTGAGCGCTGTCCCTCAGCTCTTCAGCTTAAGGCTAGCACTCTACCACTTAAGTCACAATGGTACTTGCAGCTTTTTGTGCTTATGCGGTGCTGAGGAATCCAACCCAGGGCCTCATGCATGCAATGCAAGCACTCTATCACTGAGCCACCTTCCCAGCCCCTTATTACTCATTTTGCTCAACTTTCTTTTTCTTTTTCCTCTTTATTGTCAGTCCTGTGGCTTGAACTCAGGTCCTGGCCACTGTCTCTAGACTCTGTTCCCAAGGCTAGGGCTCTACCATTTGAGCCACAGCGCCACTTTCATCGTTTTCTGAATAGTTTATTGTACACTAGAGTCTTGTAGACTTTTTTGCCTGGACTGTCTTAACATTGATCCTCAGATCTCAGACTCCTGAGTAGCTAGGATTATAGGCATAAGACACTGGCACTTGTCTCTTTTGTTTTTGAATTTTGTGCCAGTATTGGGGCTTGAACTCAGAGCCTCATTCTCTCCCTTGGCCTTTTTGCTCAAAGCTGACACTCTTACCATTTTACCACCTGGACCATGTTTGCTGAAGACATTTTGATTGTAAACTGGAGATAAGATTCTCACAAACTTTCCTACACAGACTGGCTTTGAACTGCAATTCTCAGATCAATTGTAGCCTCCTGAGTAGTTGGATTACAGATGTGAGCCACCAACATGCAGTTTTAGCATAGGTATAAATATTTTCTAGCCATGGGTGCTAGAAAATGCCTGCATTCCTAGCTACTTAAGAGGCTGAGATCTGCGGATTGTGATTTAAAGCCAGCCTGGGTAGGGAAGTCTGTGAGACTCTTACCTCCAATTAACAACCAGACAACCAGAAGTGGCACTGTGGCTCAAAGTGGTAGAATGCTAGCCTTGAGTCAAAGAGCGCAGGGAGAGCGCCCAGGATGAGTTCAAGCCTTATGACCAATAACACCACCACAAAAATGTCTAGCTGAAGATTTTGCTCCATGGTAGACATTGATAAATGATAAATCAAATAAATGATAAATCATATAATACAGCATGCAAGTGGGTATATATAGATGACAGTTTTTATATAGCTCTGTTGGCCAAGCATAAAATACTAAGTCTTTCCCAGAGGACAACCCATAGTTTATGGGCTTACAGCTCATTCTACTTGACAGGTCTTTGTAAGAAAAATAATGGGTTGGGCACTGGTGGTTTACACCTATAATTTTACCTACTGTAGAGACTGAGATCTGAGGATCTGGGTTTCAAGGCAGCCTTGACAGGCAAGTTCATGAGACTCTTCTTGACAATTAATCACCAGAAAACCACAAGTAGCCCCAAGTTTCAAAGTGGGACAGGGCTAGCCTTAAACAAGAAAAAAAAAAAAAGAAAAAAGCTCAGAGATAGCACCCACATCCTGTGTCCTGATCCCAGGACTGGCAACAGCAACAGCATTAAAATGAGACACTCAAATAAAACTATATTCACACAGATGCAGAAGGCAGAGGCAGGAGGTTTAGGGAGTGAGGCCAACTTGGCCTGTATAGTGAGTTCCAGTCTAACCTGGGCTACATAGCAAGACTTAGTTAAAAAAAATCTCTCCTTCTCCCCCAAGAACAGTAATTTTACTCACAGAAGAATCTCAGGGAGCTGTTCCTCCATAACCCTACTTCATTTTCTCAATTATTGTCACCTACTACTTCTTTCTCTTTTAAAACTCTCCATAATTAGTTGCTGTCATTTATCATAGTTGGTTCATTCTTGAGGATTATTTACACATCCTAACATATACTTTTCCCCTATTATTGATTCTTTTAATTCCTTCCCTTCTTTCCTGGGTTTACCCCTTCTTTTTCTTTTCTAGTTCCTCCTTTTCTTTCCCTTCATTGCATTTTTCCTCCCTTTGTCTTGCCCTCCCTTCCTTTTTGAGATAGAATTGGGTGATGTAGCCTAAGCTGTACTGGAATTTATGATCTTCCTGCCTCAGCATTCTTTATTGACTGCCAAATTCTCAATGTGGTAGAATAATGGGCCCTTACCTTTCTCTTGTGCTCTTCTTTTTCCTGTCCCACTCAGTGACCCTTAGCCTTCGGGCGGTTCCAGACTATGCCAGGCACACCCAACCCTCTCTGAAACCATGTATCTTGAGCACAGACTCATTCAGACACTGGTTATGACAGAGCATAGATGAGGTGTAGATTGTCCCTTCATTTCAAGACCCATGAGCCATTAGCTGAACAGGTCCCCTTTAGGAACACACTCCAAAGTATGTCCCAGGTCAAAACTGCACCAACTGTAATAATCATCTGCACTTTCATTTTTCAGATGTGGCCAGATCTAGTTCGTGGTTCTAGTGAGCAGAATACGGTAAAAATGAGAGCTATCAGTTCTGAGATTGCCATATAAGTGGCTCCTACTCTCACAGTGAGATCTCTTTGTCTCTCTTTCACCCTTTGCTCTGGGTGAAACAATTGCATGTGTGAGCAGTATATGGAGAAGGCCCTAGGACAGGGAGCTGCAACTTCCAGTTGATGACTGGAGTACATGAGCAGGAAGCAGTCATGCCTGCAGATGACCCTAGCCCCAGTGGAAACTTTCACACTTGTCTCCTAAGCCCCTCACTCAGAACCCCCATGCTAAGCTTCTCTTGGATTCCTGACTCTCAGAAACTGAGTGAGAATAAATGCTTAGTGTTTGCAAGCATTTGTTACACAGGAATAGAGAACTGATGGTGTAGGTAGTAGTGTTACTGGAGTACAGAGTTGTTATGAGGAGTAACAGGTGTAATTCTTACTTCAAGTACAATGTATAGTAGGTCTCTAAAATGTTCTTACATTAAAGAGCATCTCTTCTCCACAAATGCCACTAAGGAATGGTTCTAGTGGTTTTCTGGAGTAAATTGTAGGAATGCAAGATCCAAGGATGGATGTGTCAGTGTCTTGTTGCTATTGTCACAAATGACTACCAATTTAGTGGCATAAAACAACCAGACAACAACATTTCCAAGTTCTGGAAATGACAAATTCAAAATGGATCCCACAGGGTTCTTATGGGCTCTCAGAGGAAATCAAGGTGTGCGAAGAGCAGTCTCCTTTTGGGAGGATATAAAGCAGAGCCTCTTCCAATGTCTACATAGTCTGCCCATATTCCTTGGCTCCTAGCAGCACCTCTCCAAACTCTGTTTCTGCTGTCACATCTCATTACCTGAGACATTCCTCTCTTAAATAAAAAAGACCCTGAGTAGCATATCATGAGGCCCACCGTAGATAATGTGATAAAGTTTCCTTTTAATATATTCACGTCCACCAAATCTCTTTTTTCCATGTTACTGAATCCCTGTAGAGTTCCAGGGATTATGAAATATTTTAAGGGACCAACACTGATCCTCATTATTCCTCCCACCAGGGAATACATTGCCACCTTGCCTTCAAATACTCTTCAGTGATCTCCAGGCTCCAAGATTCTATAAAAATCAGGCTCTGAAGCTGGGGGCTAGTTGCTCAAGCCTGTAATCCTTTTTTTTTTTTTTTTTTTTTTTTTAGAATTATAACAAGCCTGTAATCCTGGCTACTCAGTATCCTGAGATCTGAGGATTGCAGCTTGAAGCCAGCCCTGGATGGAAGAAAAATTTGTAAATTAACCAGCAAAAAAGCCATTTAACAGCTGTGGCTCAAGTGATAGATTCGTTAGCCTTGATGATAAAGAAGAAGCTCAGGGACAGTGTTCAGGCCCTGAGTTTAATCCCCAGGACAAGCAGGGAATATAAAAATAATGATAATAATAATAAACAGGTTGTATGAGAGAAATTCTTCACACTTTAATAAGTGAAGACTTCAATTCTCACACATTCCACAACAGTTTAGGAAAACAAACAGTATTTCCTCCCTCTCCTGCTAACACCTTTATCCACATGAAAATGCCTGCTTTCTGTTTCAACTGGCTACAAAGTTGCTCACACAAAGAAAGGAGATATATTCAAAAAACTCAAGCTTGCATGTTGAAACTGACCTTTCACCGTTGCTCAATTAGGTTTCCTACCAGTAGATTGCTAGGGTTGTTAATTTGACAGGCTTGTTCTTAGGAAGAGGTTTGTGTGTATATGTGTGTGTGTTATGAATGTGTGTATGTTACCAATAAGGGGCCAGAGGTTCACACAGGGTATGGACCTGAGGCTCATAAGCATGTAGAGTATAGAAATGGCACCTTTGAGATCAGAGAGTGAGACAGAGCTCACAGGAAGTAGGGTAAGTACATCTGGGTCTCTCTACTCCCTTCCCCCCAGCTGAGTGTATTTGAGGCCATCTATGGTCCCATCACTATGTCAATATCCCCCTTTCTCCATAGTTTTCAACAGCATGACATATGGCCAGCATCAAACAACAAAAAAAAAGCTCAAGTGGTTGAGCTGTGGCTCAACGTGTGAAGCCTGCTTGTCTGTTGAAAAACAACAACCCTCAAGGAGAGACACCAGGCCTTTAAGAATAAGACATAAAACCTGCACTGAAAAAGTAAAACAACCAGCCTGTGTGGCCAGTGGACTTCTTTCTACTTCTGAATCACCATAAGTTTGCACTCAAGACCAGGTCTTGCCTGCCACAATCCGACATGCTGAGATTGTAAAGGGGTTTAAGACCTTATGTAAGACATTCCTTGTCTTAAAGAGGGAGCTCATTACTCATGCTCAGATGGAGTGACTTCTGCTCTGCCACTTTGTCACTTGCAGGGCTTGAAGTGAGGGCCTGACCATCCTATTCATTTTTAAGTTTTTTTTTTAAATTCAAGAATAGCAGAATCTACAATTTAAGCCAAAGCAGAAATTTTGACTTTTTAAAAATGTTAAAATTTTAGGAGCTAGTGCTAGGGTTTGGAATCATGGCCTGCAATTTGTACTAATTTTTTACCCCTCAAGGTTACTGGATTTACAGCTTTAGCCACAGGTGAAATTCTGCCTTTTTTATTTTTATGGTGCTGGCCCCAGGGCTTGAACTCACTTCCTGCCCACTATTTTTGTTTGTGATAAGACTCTGCTTTGTTCTTGCTATAACATGTTGCTCCCTTCTCAGCACAATTCTTTTTATGTATCCAAAGATGGAATATGAAGGATTGATTCCCCCCCTATTTTCCCAGGTGCATACAGATACCAGCAACCCACCAAAGATAAGTGCCGACTGCCTGACTCCAGCAGGACAATCACTCTAAGCCCAGCTGTGAGCATTCCACCACTGTGGGCCTACCCACCCCGCCTTTGACCTAGTGGCTATTTCATTAGCTGCCTCCTTGCTCAGACTTCATAAAACCTAGCTCCTGTCCCAGCTCTGACACACAGTCTCCAAGCCTGTGGGAAGGCTGTTCCTCGCTGCTCTATCTCAATTAATAGTCATTGCCCGTGGAAGATTGAGTCTGGTCTATTTCCATCCTTTCTCCTTCACTTCTTAACAGTTTAGTTGTTTTTCTTCCTCAAGGTTTGCAGCTCCTACAATTTGACATTTCCCCCCATGACTTTTTCTGTTTGTCTATTTTCTGGTCCTTAAGAAGAGATAAGAGTCCTATGGGAAGCCAAAGGCACTACACAGAAGCTTGAAGCCTGAGGATTGCTGTTCGAGGCCAGCTCGGGCAGGCAAGTCCATAAGACTCATCTCCAATTAACTACTAGGAGTAGTAGACTCCTAGCCAGGAGCAAAACACTCCAGTTCAAGTGCATGACTGGCACACATTCAAACAAGTCTCATGGACTTTCATGCTGGTGCTAGTTTCAAAACCTTTAATTGGCTCTTTTTCTTGCCTGCATTTTCATTTATTCTGGGTCTTTTGTTTGTTTCATTTTTTCAGTGCAGGATTCATATCTCATTCTTAAAGTCCTAGTGTCTCTCCTTGAGGGTTCTTGTTTTTAAACAGGCAAGCGGGCTTCACACGTTGAGCCACAGCTCAACCACTTGAGCTTTTTTTGTTGTTTGGTGCTGGTCATAGGGCTTGAATTCAGGGCCCAGTTAATATCCCTGAGATATTTTGCTCAAGGCTAGGCTCCACAAATCAGCTTTTGGCTTTTTTTCATTTCTTGGTGTTTAATAGGAGATATATCTTATATGAGGCCAGACACTACACAGGGGCCTGAAATCTGAGGATTGTGGTTAGAAGGGGTGGGAGGGGGAGACACTAAGTCTCTGTATGGGGCAATGTGTGGGACAGCTCAGGATGAACAGAAGAAGGGAGCTGCTGAGAGGTGGGCAAGACATGAATCGTGGGTATAAAGTACGGGGTCTGCCTAAAGCCATGCTCTAGTTGAAGCGACTTCTTTAGTCACTGAGAAGATGCACCCCTACCTGGGTTGCCATCTCGTCTTCTCACCAATCACAAATGCACAGGCAAACTTTGCCAATGTGCCTTCCAGACATTTTGATTCCTGGAAATGGCTCTGCTGATGGAAAGAGAAGCTTAAAGTTTGGTTTCACATTTCTGTTCCTCAAATTCAGCACTCTGCAAGTTGTGACTACTGCCAAATTCTTGTGAGGTTAAAACAGAAACCAGAGATAATCCCATACATATCATAGTGAAGGCCAGATCCTTTAACCTATGCAGTGGCCAAGTGAGGAGTTTCCAAGTGAGGAGAATTAGTGCAGAAGTGGATTCTTGTACCAAGGGTAGTCCTAGTAACCTAGTATTTTCTCTTTTACCAACAGGTATACTTACAGGCCTATGGTGGCACCAGAAATATTATTTTCTCTCAGGAATGTGTGTGTGTGTGTGTGTGTGTGTGTGTGTGTGTGTGTGTGTCACACATTGAATTTTAAAGTGTTGTACAGAGGGATTATCATTTCATAAGGCAGGAAATGAGAACATTTCTTTTAAGAAAATGTGAGAAATTATTTCGATCACAGGCCTAAAAAAGAACTTTAGTTCTATAGGTCTGAAGTTCAGGGAAGCTGGATGAACTATTTGGGGTACCATGAACTTACAAGACTGAGAGACAAAGTGGGTAAAGGGACAAAGTGGGTGAATTCTCTGTAAACCAGAGAATTTCAATACTTGTGACAAATTTCAGAGGATAGCGAGAGACAACCTAATTCTTCTGTTTATAAAAGGACAGTACAAAAGACAAGGAATCAAGGAATAAGCATTGTCAAAAGACAGGGCATAAGCCATCCTCCCTAAAAGCCTTTTGCTGAAAAGTAAAAGGATATTATCTGATCACAAAACTCACATCATGGGGAAAGACAGCATAGAAGGATGGAAAGGTGACTTTGATCATGATGCATTACATTCATAATCTACCTTGTGGAATTGAAACTCCTTTACACAACTACATAAAAATAAATAAACCCATAAACACACATTCTCGTGAGCCTGATACTGGTTGCTCACACCTATAATCTAGGTACTCAGGAGACTGAGATCTGAAGATTGAGGTTCAAAGCCTGCCTACGTCGACAAATCAAAGGGATGTATTAATTCTTATCAATCAGTAGAAAGCTAGAAATAGAGGTGTGGCTGCAGTGATAGAGCACCAGTATTGAGTGGGTATAGGGTAAGAAAGAGCACCAAGCTCTGAGTTCAAGCCCTAGTACTAACAATAACAACAACAACAAAACACACAAGGTGCTCTGACTTCAAGCCCCAATACTAACAACAAGGAAAAAACCCAAAAGCCCACTTATCTTCAAGAGTGGATTTTGCATCTCCCCACCAAAAGGTGTGCTTGGCCTTTGTCCCTTTGTGAAGAGTTGTTGTACGTCAGCCTAAGTGCCCATCAACAGATGAATGGATAAAAAAAGGTGCATGCTAATACAATGGAGTATTACTTCAGCCATAAATATGTATGAAATTATATGACATATGCAGGAAAATGAATTAAACTGGCTATCATCATGTTAAAGTAAGGCAGACAGAAAATATCACATATTTTTCTCCTATGTAGAATCTAGATTGATAAGTTCAATGAAAAGATAGGAACCTAATTGAGAGACCATTTTGTGGAGGAAGAATCAGATAAGTATGAAGTGGAGACAAGGGAAGGTGATGAGGGGACAATAGGATCAAAATGTTCTGTGTGTGTGTGTGTGTGTGTGTGTGTGTGTGTGTGTGTGTGTGTGTGTGTGTAGAAGTGTCATAATAAACCACATAATTTTGTACAACAACAGAAAAATATTGCATGAAGGAATATATGAGTATAGACATTCTATCTCCAGAAAAGAGATAATAAATGTAGCCAGGATACTGGTAGGAATGTATTTGTTCATGACAATGGAAATCAGCAGGGAAATGCCTCATGAAATGAAATTTTCCATACAATACAGCCATACGATGGCTACATACTAATAAGAACTTACCACAGAGCTATTTTTGTACTCACAACTATATTAGCATTGTACACAACAATCAAATCATGAATATAGCCTCAATGACCATCATCACAAGGATAAATAAACATAAAGATATTAAATACAGGGGCTGGGATAGTGGCTCAGTGGTAGAGCGCTTGCCTTGCATGCATGAGGCCCTAGATTCGATTCCTCAGTACCCGATAAGCAAAAAGAAAAAAGCCGGAAGTAGAGCTGTGGCTCAAGTGGTAGAGTGCTAGCTTTGAGCTGAAAAGCTGAGGGACAGCGCCCAGGCCCAGAGTCAGGCCCCACGACCAGATCCCCCCTTAAAGAAATATACTAAATACATTAGTATAACATACTTATAGACATTATATCAAATATTATATAGGCAACAGAGTATTACTTAGCCATAAACAGAGTAGAATTCTCTTCCTTTGCTAGAAAATAGATCGAATGAAAGGTTATCTTGTTAAATGAAATAATCTAGTCTCACAAAAGCAAATACTCTCTCACTATATAAATTAGAAAAAAAGAAAACAAAGGACAGTTTAAAAAGATCATGAAAGTAAAAAGAAGCATGGGAGCGTGGAACAGGGAGAGGGAAAGTGATAGGGTGAAGAGGAAGGGGTATAAATCAGAATAATGGATTAGATCAGCACTACTTACTAGACCCTATGGTGAAAATGAACAATACAACTTTTGAGTGGCAATGACAGAGCGAGGGAAGGGATAACAATCTTTAAAAACAAATACACTCTTTTTTTTGTCAGTTGTGGGGCTTGAACTCAGGGCTTGGCCACTGTCCCTGATCCTCTATGGCTCAAGGCTACTGTTCTACTACTTGAGCCATGATTCCTTTAAATTTTTGAGTGGATATTGGAGATAAGAGTCTTATAAGGACTTTTGTGCCTGGGCTGGCTTGGAATTATGATCCTAAGGCTGAGTAACTAGGATGCACCAGCACCCAGAGAGAAATGCACTCTTTTATATAACCCCTCTGTACATCATGTTCATGGTGACTCACCAGGTGCAGGTGACTCACACCTATAATCCTACCTACTCAGGAGGCTGAGATCTGAGGATCAAGGTTTAAAGCCAGCCCTGGCAGGAAAGTCCATGAGATACTTATCTCTAATTAACCACCAGAAATCCAGAGCGGTGCTATGGCTCAAGTTGTAGACCCATTTACCTTGAGCTGAAGAGCTCAGGGACAGTGCTCAGACCCAGACATCAAGCCCCATGACCAAAAATAAATACTAATCAAATAAATAATCAAATAAATAAAGCACAAAAAGGAGAATAATAGAGTGACAAAGAGGAGAGACAGAGAAAATGACAGGGTTAGAGACTGACTCAAGACCAGATGGAGAGGGAGAGGAAATGGAAGCAGGAGGTGAGGGGAAGAAGGGAAGGGGAAGTGCAGTAGGAGATGGTATGTGGTGGAAGAAGAGGATGGAAGAGAGATGGTAAAGCAAGAAACAATGGGAAAAGGGAAGAGATGAAAGAGAAGGAGAAGGAACAGAAAGACGAGAAAAAAAGCACTGATAGCCAGCCCAGTACCAGCACATACTCAGAAAAACACACAAAAAGGAAAAAGGAAAAGAAAGAACACTGAGACATTATGAAAATCAACAATATTTCCATCCCCACCCAGCCTCTTCACTGAACACTGCTCCTTAAGGACTTCGGGATTCCTTAGCTTCCTCCGCAAATCTCTCCTTCTGTATCACTGCCATCTCTGTCTATCAGCAAGCTGCCCATCCTTTGCCCAATGTGGCCTACATTGCTTCCCTCACCAGAAACCCATCTCATTCTTTGATCTGAGCTCTTCTCCTCAAATACCCCTGAGCTGGGCCATTGATTTGACGAGAGCTGTAGCCCATCTCCTCGTGAATTCCTCCTCAGTTGGCTTTGCTAGCTCAGCCTCCTGACCCCAGTGCACACATAGCAAAGACCAGGTGTGCCCAACTCCTCCCCATCACACCCTTGTCTCCCAAGGGTAGCATCAGCCCTCAGCAGTACCTCTGTGTGGAAAGTCTGATGCCTGTGGATGAATCAGCAAAATAATCCTGGGGCAAAGGGTCATATTCAGTCTTACCAAATTTCTCTATGTCCTAGGAAGGGTCCATCCACAGGTACCATTGTAACTCCATGGTTTCTCAGGTGTCTTGCTTCCTTCCAAGGCTTCTCTCCTCTAGTTGAATGGAAGAAAAAATGTTTTATTTTGTATACTTTGTAATGTCAGACATCACCTTTGCAAGTTTAGAGTGTTCTAATATTTGAAACTCAGTTTTCTCCCCACTGTGGTTCCATGAGGACAAAAATCATGCCCTACTAGTCTTCCATGAGACCTATAGGCTTCCCCTGGGAACTGCCAGGGGAAAGGAAGCACCATGCCCAAAGCCTGGTGCTCTGGGAAGGGGGTGTCAGCTGAGGGCCTCTCTGGGGACTCACAGGATCTCTACTAAGATCAGACACCTCTCAGGGCTGACCCCCTAGCACTGTGAAAATGTAATTCTCTACCTGTCCATTCTCCACTTGCAGCCCAAACCAACACCCTTTCCTTCCCCAAACATTTGTAAGTTGTCCCTCACACAAGTACACAAATTCCTTTGTAAAAACAAAGAAACCAACTGAAGGCTGAAGGCTCATGTGTGTAACCCTAATTATTTCACATGCTGACACTGAGAAGATTTCAGATAAAGCCAGCTTGGGCAGACTCCATGTCCAACGCAGTAGAAATATCAGACCTAGAGGTGTGACTCCACTGGGAGAATACTAGAGAGAAACATGCCCATGGCCAAGAGAGAGAAACTGAGGGAGGGAGAGAGAGGGATGGAGAAAGAGAACTCAAATGAACAGAGAGAATAACAGAGAAAAATACATACATACACACATACATAAAGACAGAGAAACAGATTCAGGAGAAAGGAGCTCGTTAGAAGGAATGGAAAATGGAGAAAAAATGATTAGAAGGAGGAGAGTAGGGGAAGTCAAGGAATGTGGGCATAAGAGAGATGACAGACAGTAGAAGGAGGCTGCAAGGAAAGGACACAGAGGGAAAGGAGACAGAAAGAGAAAAGAACAAACTTCAAGCCTTACTTCCAGCACACTCCCAAATGCATACACATGATAAACTAAAAGAAAGACAATAAAAAGTATGGAAAAATAATGGACATAACAGTACTTCCCTCCCCACCCACCCTTCACTGAAAACTGATTGGTGAGGAGTTCTGGATTCCTTACATTCCTGCTCTCAGCTCTCCTGCAGCATCAGTATCAACCCTGTCTTGCACCAGGTACCCATTATTTGGCCTATTTTGGCCCTTATTTTTTCTCTCACCAGAAACCCATCTCATTCTTTTCGAAGAGTTCTGTTCCACAAATACCCCTGAGCATTTCCACTGATCCACCAGGAACCCCAACCCTCCTTCTTGATGTTAATCTCATCAGTCTGCTCTGCAGTCTCAGCCTCCTGACCCAGTGTACACATATAAAACACCAAGTGTGTCCAACCCCTCCCCATCACACACTTGTCACCCAAAGGCAGCATCACTCCTCAGCACTGCCTCTGTGTGCAAATCTAATGCCCTGGCTGACCTAATACAAATATCCTAGTAGTGAAGGCTCATATTCAATCTTACTGAATTTCTGTTCTTGTGGGAAGCCAGCCATCCTACGCAGGGTCCATCCACAGGTGTGATCTATCCACAACCCCAGTCCATCCAGCCCCATCCATCCACATGCACAGTAGATCACCATGCTTCCTCAGTTGAACTGTTCCTTGACCACCTCTACCTGAAAGGAAGGGAATGTATTTTAATTCAAACACTCGGTCATTCCAAAATTGAACTCTTGATTTCAGAATGTTCAAATATTAAAACTTGGCTAAGTTAGATCTTTGGTTCTGTAAGGGGAAGAACTGGGCTCTGAATTCCTCTATGTGGCTTAGTCTTTAACTGGGAACTGCCAGGGGAAAGGAAGAACCATGCCCAAAGCCTGCTGTTTTGGGAAATGGGGAGTCATCTGTGGGCCTCTCTGGGGACTCATAGAATCTCTACTAAGACTCTAACACCTTTCAATGCACTTGTACAGTGCACAAGTTAACCTTCCTTGTCCATTTACACCAACCCACCATCCTCTTCCTCCCAAAACGATTTGTAAGGTAACCCTCACACAGTGGTTCCTCAGAAAAGTACACAAATCCCTTTCATATGAGAGAACGAAACCTTTGCCGTACCAGACTAACAAAGCCCAATGCATTCTCTGATGCTGTAGGCTCTTGCCTGTGATCTTACCTATCCCACAAATTGCCACCTAGAAGACTGCATTTACAGCAAGTCTGGGAAAATTAAGTAGAGAAATGCAAACCTGGAAGTGTGACTCAAGCAGTGAATCAGACATGACCATGAAAACTGAAAGAGAAAGAAAAAAAGGGAGAAAGACAGAGAGGGAGAAGGGGAGAGATAAGGAACACCAGAGAGCAGGAAGAGAAGGTGAGGGAATGAGAAGAGGGCATGAGAAGAGGGAATGAGAATGAGGGCATGAGAAGAATAAGAAGAGGGACAGGGGAAATAGAGTAGGAGTAGTTATGGGGGGCATAAAAACAAGGTTAAGAGAGAGGGCAGAAGGGGGAAGGTGAGAAAAGTGGAGAGAGTACAGAGAAGGAAAGGAAACAGAGCATAAGAAAAAAGCATGGATGTACCAGCACACACTCACAAACACATATACACAACAAACAAAACTGAAAAAATAAAAGAAAATGGATTGAGAAATCATGGAAATCAATGGTAATTCTCTCCCACCCCACTTCTTCACTGAAGAATGGTCCATGTGGAATTCAGGATTCCTCAGCTCCTGTCATTTCTCCTTTACATTTAGTGTCCACCCTGTCATTTCTCATGTACCCATCTTTTCCCTCTTGTGGCACTCATTGAATTTTTCACCAGAATCCCATTTTGTTCTTTCATGGGAGATCTGCTCTCCCCAAAGAGCCCTGAGCAGTACCACTGATCCACCAGGAGCCCCAGCCCTCCTCTTGCTGCTAAACTCATTAGTCTCCTCTGCAGGTTCAGCCTCCTGACCTATTGTACACATAGAAAAGGCCAGATTTTCCCAACTCCTCCCCATCAAACACTTGTTACCCAAAGGCAACATCAGTCCTCAGCACTGCCTCTGTGTGCAATTCTAAATGCCCTAGGTGAACCAATACAAATATTGTAGTGTGAAGGCTCATATTCAATCTTAACAATTTTTTTTCTTGTGGGAAGGCAGTCATCCCATGCAGGGTCCATCCATGGGTGTGGTCCATCCACAACCAAAGTCCATCCAGGCTATGTCCTTCCATAGGCCCCAGTTTATCTCTATAATTCCTCAGGTCTCCTGTTCCTTGATCACCTCTAGCTGAAAAGAGGGGAGTATGTTTTAATCACTTTGTGATTCCAAAAAAGTCATCCTTCCCTGTCCATTTACACCAACCCATCACTGCCTTCCTTCCACAACCATTTGTAAGGTGAACCATACACAGTTGTCCCTCACATAAATACACAAATACCCTTTCAAAATAGAGAAACCAACCTTTGCCACACCAGATTAACAAAGTCAATTGCATTCCCTGATGCTGTAGGCTCTTGTCTGTAATCCTACCTATCTCCCAAGTTGACAACTTGAAGACTGCATTTACAGCAAGGCTGGGAAGATACCATCTTCAAGTAACTAGAGAAATGCAAGCCTGGAAGCGTGACTCAAACAGAAGAGAACCAGACATATCCATGAAAACTGAGAGAAGAAAGAGAAAGACAGAGAAGGAGAAAGGGAAAGAGGGAGAGATGTGTAGAGAGAGAAGGAGTGAGGGAGGGGGAGGGAAAGAGAGTGAGACAGATTTAAGAGCAGGAAGAGAGGGAGAGGAAATGGTAGAGGGTAGGAGAACAAGTAGAGGGACAGGAGAAGTAGAATAGGAGTAGGTATGGGAGGAATGAAAACAAGGGAAGGGAGATGGCGGGGCAAGGCAGGGGGAAGGTGAGAAAAGTGGAGAGAGGACAGAGAAGGGAAAGGAAACAGCATAAGAATAAAAGCACTGAGATGTAGCAGCACACACTCACAAACACATACACACAACAAACATACAAAAGGAAAAAATTAAAGCCATCTTACAAATCAACAGTAATTCCTTCCCACCCACCTTCTTCACTGAAGAACGGCCCATGTGGAATTCAGGATTCCTCAGCTCCCTTCTTAACCTGCCTCCTGTCACTTCTCCTTTACATTTAGTGTCCACCCAGTCATTTACCCTGTACGCATCTTTTCCCTCATGGAGCCCTTATTTGGTCTCTCACCAGAATCCCATTTTGCTATTTCAGGGGAGATATGCACTCGAATAGCCCTGAGCTGGACCACTGATCCAACAGGAGCTCCCGTCCACCTCCTGCTGAAAATCTCATCAGTTTTCTCTACAGGCTCAGCCTCCTCACATCAGTGCACACATAGCAAAAGCCAGGTGTGCCCAAATCCTCTCTATCACACACTTGTCACCCAAGGGCAGACAGCAGGAGCTTGCACCAAACCTTCTCTGTGGAAATCTCATGGCCCTGGCTAAACCAATACAAATAACCCAGTGCTGGAAGGACATATCCAATCTTACCGAATTTTCCCTCACGTCCAGATGCAGTCATCTCAGGCAGGGTCCATCCACAGGCACCACTATATCTTCATACTTCCTTAGGTCTCTTGCTCATTCACAGGTTTCTCCACCTCTTGCTGACAAGGAGGAAAAGTATTTAATTCATACATTTTTGTCATTCAGAATGGGCTCTGGATGTTCAGAATGTTCTCAGACTTGAAACTCTGTTCTCCTAGCAAGATGATTCGCTAAGGAAAAAAATTGGGCTCTGGTATTCTTCCATGAGGCCTAAAGACCTCAAATAAGAACTGATCAAAGCCTGGTGTTCTGGAGAAGGGGGTGTCAGTGGGAGGACTCTGCGGATGCATAGGTTCTCTACAAAACCTCTGACTTCTCTCTGTGCTGACATACTTGCACCATGCACGTTTTTTTCTCCCTGTCCATTCTGCCCCAAAATCCATCAACCCTTTCCTTCCCCTACCATTTTCAAGCTGTCTCTTACACCTTGATGGACAGCCCTCAGATAAGTACCTAAATCCCTTTTCTCAATCAGAGAAACAAACCTGTGCAACACCAGGTTAACGAGGTCAGAAGCATTGCTGCTGATGGTGGATCATGCCTGTAATCATAGTTCTCCCAGAAGCTGATGCTCAGAAGATCACAGTTAAAGCCATCCTGGGCATACTCCATTTTCAATTAAGAAGAAAAATGTTGGCTTGGACTCAAGTGACTCAAGTGGTAGAGCACCAGCTATGAACATGCAAACTCAAAGAGAAAGATATAGAGGGGTAGGAGAGAAAAAGATTTGAGGCAGAGGAAGAGAGAGGAAACAGAACAAGAGAAGAGGGAAAGGGGAAGAAGAGGAGAAGATGAATGACCTGGAGGGAAGTTAGCTGGAAAAGGGGAGAGAGACAGGCAATGGAAAGAAAAAAGAGACAGCAAAGGAGACAGAGAAAGAGAAAATCACTGAGTTCAAGTGCCAGTACCAGCACACACTCACAAACACATGCATACAACAAACAAAAAGAAAGTAAATAAAACAAAAGGACTGAGACAAGATGGAAATCAACATTACTTCCCTGCCCACCCTCCTCTTCACTGAAGATGGTTCCATCCAGAGTACAAGAGTCCTTAGCTTCCTCCTCTCAGCTCTCCTTCAGCATCAATGTCAACACTGTCTATCACCAAGATGCCTGCTATATGACCACTCTGGCCTCACTGCTTCTCTCACCAGAAACCCATCTCATTCTTTGAGAAGAGTTCTGTTCCCTAAATACCCCTGAGCGGCGCCACTGGTCTACAAGGAGCCACAGCCTTCCTTCTGCAAATCTCATCATTATGCAGTGCAGGCTCAGCCCTCTGAGTCCAGTCCCCTCATAGCAAAGGCCTGCTGTGCCCAAGTCCTCCCCATCCCACATTGTCACCCAAGGGCAGCATGGGCCCTCAGCACTGACTCTCTGTGCAAATATAGTGCCCTGGCTGAACCAAAACAAACATCACAGTGATGAAGGCTCACATCCACTCTCACCGGATTTCTGTTCATGTGGGAAGGCAGTCAGCTCAGACAGGGTCCATCAACAGGCACCATTATATAGGCATGCTTTCTCAGGTCTCCTGTTCCTTCACCACCTCTAGGTGAAAGGAAGGGAATTTATTTTAATTCATTCACTTTGTGATTCCTAAAATGGAGATGTGACATTTAGAATAGTTGAATATTTGTGCTGGGAAGGTGGCTCAGTGGTAGAACGCTTGCCTTGCATGCATGAGGCCCTGGGTTCGATTCCTCAGCAAAAAGAAAAAAGCCGGAAGTGGTGCTGTGGCTCAAGTGGTGGAGCACTAGCCTTGAGCTGAAGAGCTGAGAGAAAGTGCCTAGGCCTGAGTTCAGGCCCCACGACCGGACCCCCCCCACAAAAAAAGAATAGTTGAATATTTGAACATCAGCTCCCCCAGCATGCCAGTTTCCTCAGCAGAAAAATTAGGGTCTACTCTTCCATGAGGCCTAGACACTTCCCCTTGGAACTGCCAGGGGAAAGGAAGCATCATGCCCACAACCTTGTGCTCTGGGGAAGCGGGTGTCAGCTGGGGGCCTCTCAGGAGACTCCCAGAATCTCTACCAAAATAGAACATTCAGCGCTGACCCTTTGTGCAGTGCACATGTCCCTTCCTCCCTGTCCATTTGCACACTATGCCACCACCCCCTTCCTTCCACAACCATTTGTAAGGTGTCCCTCGCACAGCTGTCCCTTACATAAGTACACAAATCCCTTTCATAATAACTGAGAAAACAACCTCTGCTACACCAAACTAACAAAGTCTAATGTGTTTGCCTGATGCTGGAGGCTTTTGCCTGTAATCCTAGCTATCCCACAAGTTCACCTGTAAGATTACAGATACAGCAATTCTAGGAAATTCCATCTTCAATTAACTAGAGAAATGAAAGCCGGGAGGTATGACTCAAGTGGTAGAGAACCAGCTATGACCATACAAACTGAAAGAGAGAAAGAGAGAGACAGAGAGAGGAGAGACAGAGAAACAAACATTGTCAGAGACTGATTCAAGAGCAGGAAGAGAGGGAGACCGAATGGAACAGGAAGATTTCAGGAGGAGGAAATAGGAAGAGAAGAGGAGAGGGAAGAATGAAAGGGGAAGAATACGAGGAATGTAAGAGGGAGAAAGAAAAGTAGGGAAGGTAGATGGAATGGGGTGGAGAGCTGAGAAGGGGAAGATAAGGAGAGAGAGTAAAGGAGACAGAGAGAAAAGCACTGAGTTCAAGTCCCAGAGCCAGTACAGGTGCACAGACACAAACACACAACAAACAAACATGGAGAGAAAAGAAAAAGCATTGAGAAATCAAGGAAATTCACAGTACTTCCCTCCCCACCCACCCTCTTCACTAAACACTGGTCCATGTGGAGTTCAGGATTCCTCAGTTCCTTTCCTGGCCATCCTCCTCTGAGTTGTAATACAGCATCAGTGTCAGTCCTGTCTTTCAATAAGGTGCCCATCCTTTACCCTCTTTTGGCCCTCCTTGGGCTGTCCTTTGGCCCCTCCTTTTGGCCCACCAGAATCCCATCTCATTCTTTGAGGGGAGATTTGCTTCCCAAATGGCCCTGAGCTGAATCTGATTTACCAGGAGCTCCAGCTCACTTCCTTCCACAAATGTCATGTGTGCTCTGCAGGTTCAGCCTATTGACTCAGAGCACAAATAGCAAAGGCCACGTGTGCCCAACTGCTCCCCATCACTCCCTTGTTAAACCCCCCCCCCCGGTAGCTGAGCCAACACATATAACGCAGTGGTCGAGGGCCACATCCAATCTTACCGAGTTTCTGCTCATGCTCAGAAACAGTCAGCCCAGCCAAGGTCCACCCACTAGCAAAGCCCACCCAGGCATCCATCCACAGGCACCACTGTATCTCCATACTTTCTCAGGAATCCTGCTCCTTCACAGGTTTCTTCACCTCTACCTTGAAGGAAGGGGTATCATTCTACTTCATATATTTTGCCAGTCTAACAGGAACTCTGGTTGTTCAGACTGTTCTCTTATTTGAAACACAGCTAACCCAACATTCTGGTTCCCCTTAAAGAAAATGGGGGCTCCTGGGGAGGGGGAGAAGTTGCAAATCAAACAACCTGTCTAGGTAATAGGGTCTCTTTGACTGTGAGCAAATAAACAAGTCTGAAATAAGGGATTCTTGGATGATGGTATTATGTTGGGATAATGATGAGGTTTAGATAGAAATCACACCCACAGAAAACTGCATTGAATAGGAGGAAAGTTGGGGCAGAAACCACTGACAGTGTATGGGGTGAATGGAGACAGGTCCCTCTCCATTCCCAGTGAAGATTTGCTCTTATGTTCCAACCCAGCCAGTGTACCTAGTGTGCTCAGGAGTTGTACCCTTTCACCTGAAGACTGCTGAAAGAGAAGCAGAGTCCAGGATGCCTCTTGCCCCTCAGATCCATGGGCTCCTATAGCATCAAGGGTCTCACTTTAAACCTAAATAAATGAACTAGAAAGTAAATAGGCAGACAAGCAACATACATAAAAGGTGAGATGATGACCTGCTGCAGCATTTGGGACAAAAGCATCTTTAGTGTTCAAGGGACAAATGTGAAAGGTTGTTCAATGAAGTGACAATACTCAAGTAAGGGATCGATGTGGAATTAGCCAGCTCAGAAAGTACAGGCAGCTTGAGATCACCTTTCAGCTTATCTTTTAGCATTGGAAAGCCAGTGCAGTGTCCTTTCTTGGGAAGGAATCCCAGCTGGAGAATCCCCTAGCACTTGTCACACAACCTGGCCATGCTGGCCAGAGACTTCTGCAGTGTGAACTTTCTGCATGACTCCTTCTCCTCCTGCAGCTCTTCAAATCCACACCTCTCAGATTTTCCACAACCCAGTTAGAGTCACCCTGAAAGTCTGAGTTTGGTGGTTTTCAATTGTGCTGTTTCAGAGTTCTGCACCACTTTCTCTGGGACAGCTTTACTTTCAATCTGTGGACATTACTTTGGGGCCTTCACACAGCAGCAGATTCTGCGAAATATGGTGACTATCCTGTTAGCCACCCTCCTCCAGCCCTGTCTAATATTCCACCTGGGGGCTGTGGCCTCCCCCTAAGGCTGCCCAGAGGGAAGGGCATTTTCCACTGAGTGTGAATGCTCCATTCTGTCAAGCAGCTAAAAGAATCCTGGCCCAACATTAAGCTGGAACTGTAGCTCTGCAGGGAGTAGAGAGGAAAGACAAGCAGACTGGCACTTCGGGTTTTATTGAGAGGTAACTGATCATCATCATTGTGTAACTGAAATTCTGAGGACAAGCTGAAGGCGTTATGTCCTGCAAAAAAGCTGGCTCTCCTTTGTGGAGGGAGAGTTGTGGTGGGATTGTCCTCAGGAGTTGTGCCAGATGGACTATCCAAAAGCATCAGTTTTGATTCCACAATTCTGGCATTCTCTTTTAAGTTTTCTTGGATGAGCAGGTAGGTGCCCATGGCTTCATTGAATTCTCTGTCCTGGATTGCCTTTTCAATGCCAGCTACATTGTACCCCATGTCACACATGACTCTGACAATGCGATCCAGCTTGCCAGGCAGTGGCTCATCAGGAAGCAGGCCAAATCCCACACCTAGAGCCAGCCATGGGTGTTCCATTATCTCCTCAATAGCAGGCCTCAGATTGAAGTCCACAGTCAGCAGTTTAGAAAGGAGATCTTGTCTCTTTGCAGATAGGTGAAGGGGAACAGTGTACTGGCCTCTAGGACTTGTAACCCTATGTCAGCCATATTACTCCCCTCAAATGGGAACTTTCTCATTGTCATCACATACAATAGCACGCCTAAGTCCCAAATGTCCACCTGGTACCCATCGAACATTTTGTGTAGGAACATTTGTGTAGGTCACCCTGTCACTCAGCCCAAATTCACTGACCTTGACATTGAGATTGGCATCCAATAGGATGTTGTTGGCCTTCAGGTCTAGGTGTGCAATTCCATTCTCATGAAGGTAGTCAACAGCACTCGTGATCTGTTTGAATAGCCTCCTGGCTTCAAACTCTAAAAGGTAGCTGGAGGAGGATTTTTTGATCCACCTCAAGAGATGACCCCGAGTGGCCAGCTCAGTGACAAGGTACACACAGTCTTCATTCTCCATCACCTGGAATAATCAGATGATGTGTGGGTGACGTACAGTTTTCACAAAGGCCACCTCATTTTCTATCTCATGGCTTTCCAGCTCTTTCTTTCAGAGAACTTTGACCACCACTGTGGTGTCTGTGAGGCGGTGATGGGCCAGATTGACATAGCCATAGCAGCCATAGTCGATGATCTCTGTCAAGTTGTACAGTGATCAACTCCTTCTTGGGGGAAGAGCTAAAGGAGACTTTGTTGTACATTACCATCTTTCAGCTGAGATGACAAGTGATCAAGCTTAACTATTACCTAAGATGATCTCAATGAAGTTGCCAACTAATAAATCTTACGAAAAGGTAAACTAACAAGTAAATACAACCCCCAGACTAGTAAATGAAATCCCCAAACCCAAACAAGACAAACACAACCCCCATACCCAAAGAAAGCAACCAAGTAGCTCTGACTTAGTCCAGCGGGTCACCAAGGAAAAGCTCCCAGTGCTGTAACTGACAGAGTTGGAGGGCAATTGCCTCTTATGTATCCTGCTGGGCATACCTCACAATGGCCTGTGACATCAGGAGGAACTGGACCAATCAGAAGTCAGGCCATTGACATCAGTGAGAAAATGGGCCAATCAGAGCCCAGGGCAAACCCACCGGCAGTTATGCACTTGGGCCAGGAGGATCATTGTCAAGGAATTCTGGGCCCATCCACAGATGCTTCTACTGCTACCATGGCAACCATGTGAGGACCACGAGGACATTGGCCAATGGCCCTTGTCCTACTTGGAGACTAGGCATTCTAGGATGGCCACGGTGGGGACATCTCTCAGTGGAGCCTATCCTTGGGCAGAAGTGAAAACACTGCCCTTTTCACTTAACATGGTCTATATCTAATTACAACCTACCCTGAGATTGGAGACTTTGTAATGACTCAACTCAGCTTCTAAATGAGAAGAGACCAGACACCCAGGATTAAATGATAGTTTTATCCAGATCTGTCATTCTCATTTCTGTTCCTAGTTTGTATGGTTTCCTGTGCTTCTTTGTAACTTTTTTTTCATGTTTTTTTTTCAATCTTTATTTGTCCCTCACAGGTCAGAAAAAAAGTAATTTGCTTTTATATCTTTAGTACAGTTGTGTCAAATTTTAATATAACTGTTCTAATAAAAACCATATATGAAATATAAGTATCTCAGAAGCAGACTCCGATTTTATGGACCTGAAGTTTATTCTACTTGAGAGGTCATTTATTCATACATATAAATATATGTATATATGTATACATACATACATACATATATATATGTATGTATGTATATATATATATATATATATATATATATATATATATATATATATATATATATATATATAGGTCATGGAGCTTGAACTCTGGACCTGGGCGCTGTCCCTCAGTTCTTCAGCTATGGGTTAGCACACTACCACTTGAGCCACAGTGCCACTTGTAGTTTTTTGGTGGTTTATTGGAGATAAGTATCTAATGGACTTTCATGTCTGGACATTCTTTCAATTGCTATCCTCAAATCTCAGTCTCTTGAGTAGCTAGGATTGCAGGCATGACCTAGCACTGGCAAGATATCTCACAGGTTTTTTTTTTTATTATGAAAATATTGTACAGAGTGGTTACAATTACATGGGCAAGATAATGAGTACATTTCTTATCAAGCATTGTAGCCTTTGTTTCCCCTTCCCATCCCTTCTCATCCTCCATCCCTGCTCATCCTCC
Source organism: Dipodomys merriami (assembly GCF_024711535.1). Taxonomy (NCBI): domain Eukaryota; kingdom Metazoa; phylum Chordata; class Mammalia; order Rodentia; family Heteromyidae; genus Dipodomys; species Dipodomys merriami. Next base: position 12,220 of record NW_027203218.1, on the reverse strand, counting down.
CTCCCACCCCCCCCCCCCGGCACCAAAGTTGTCAAGTTCGTTTTGGACACAACTACTTGTATATCTCATTGTTGCAATGGTTCCACCTGTATCCCTAGTTAAATGATTTGTTTTTCCCCTTCACCTCTACAAATTATACCAACATCAAATACAGTGAAAGCAGGGGTTATACTGTGGGGGAGGGACATACAAAGCAACAAAGAAATCATCTTATAAATGTGTTAGAAACAATTGCATGAAAGAAAAAAAATTGAATACATATCTTAGGGTTCATTTCCCTAACATCACCTTATCTGACCTTTTCTGCTTGACTCAGACATATACTAGATATTGCAAATAAGGGAAACCATGGGACCTATGTTTCTTTGGGCCTGGTTTATTTCACTTAATATAATTTTTTCCAAGCCTTTCCATTCCCTAACAAATGGGGCAATGCCATTCTTTCTGATGGAGGCATAGAATTCCATTGTGTATATATATATACACAACATTTTCTTGATCCATTCATCTACTGAGGGGCATTTGGGTTGGTTCCATATCTTAGCTATAGTAAATGATTCTGCAATAAACATAGTCGCGCTGGTAGCTTTAGTGTGGTCTTGTTTGTAAACATTTGGGTAAATGCCCAAAAGTGGGATTGCTGGGTCATAGGGGAGCTCTATGTGGAGTCTTTTGAGGAACCTCCATACTGCTTTCCAAACTGGTTGAACAAGTTTACACTCCCACCAACAATGCAATAAGGTTCCATTCTGTCCTCATCCCCTCCAGCATCTGTTGTTATTAGAGTTCTTGATTTTAGCCATTCTAACTGGGGAGAGGTGGTATCTCAATGTTGTTTTGATTTGCATTTCTGTTATGGCTAGGGAGGTTGAGCATTTCTTCATGTGTCTATTGGCCATCCTTCTTTCTTCTTCAGAGAAGTTTCTCTGTAAGTCTTTAGTCCACTTATTTATTGGGCAGTTGTTTCTTTGAAGATTTGTTGTTGGGGGATTTAATTTTTTGAGTTCCAGGTATATTCTAGATATGAGACCCTTGTCTGTTGTATGGCTATTAAAGATCTTCGCCCAATCGGTGGGCTTTCTATTGATCTTGCTAGCTATGTCCTTTGCCTTGCAGAAGCTCTGCAACTTTATGCAATCCCATTTGTCCAACCTTTCTTTGATTTGTTGTGTTTCAGAGTCTCTATTCAGAAAATTTCGGCCTGAGCCAAGGAGACCTAGGGTTTCTCCTATTCCATCCTGTAATGTTTTCAGAGTGTCTGCTTTGCCTTCGAGGTCTTTGATCCATTTGTAGTTGATTCTGGTGCAAGGTAATATATAAGGATCTAGCTTTAGTTTTCTACAAGTTGTTAGCTAATTTTGCCAGCACCATTTACTGAAGAGGCTGTCTTTCTTCCATTCTATTGTTTTAGCTTCCTTATCGAAGATTAGATGGCTATAGGTCTGTAGGTTCATTTCTGGGTTTTCAATTCTATTCCATTGGTCCTGAGGTCTGTTCTTATGCCAATACCAAGCTGTTTTGATTACTATGGCTTTATAGTAGAGTTTGAAATTTGGTATTGATATTCTTCCAGCAGTGTTCTTTCCGTTGAGGAGCATTTTTGCTATTCGGGGTCTCTTATTGTTCCATATGAATTTTTGGATTGCCTCTTCTATTTCCTTGAAGAATGAGGTTGGAATTTTGATAGGTATCGCATTGAATTTGTAGATAGCCTTGGGAAGTATTGCCATTTTCACGATGTTAATCTTTCCAATCCAGGAGCATGGGAGTTTTTCCCATTTTCTAAGTTCTGTTTTGATTTCCTTTTTCAAGATTTTAAAGTTTTCATCATAGAGGTCCTTCACTTCTTTGGTTTAGTTAATTCCTAGGTATTTTATTTTTTGTGGGGCTATTACAAATGGAGTTACTTTCCTAAATTCAGCCACACTTTTCTTTGGCATACTTTTTGTTGGCATACAGAAAAGCCATTGATTTTGGGGGGTTAACTTTATACCCTTGACAGGTAATTTCTTACTGCTTTTTGCCTGTAGTTAAGTTTGACAGAGGATATGGAAAACAACTTTTATGACTTCAGTGGTAAAAATAAATGTTCTGTAAGTCATACAGAGCAGGATTCTGGACAGCTAGCATAAAATGTTGCATACTGAATTTATATAAATAATTTTTAAACTACAGAGATTTTATACTAATATATACTAAAAATATTTTCTCAGAAAAAATTGACAATGCTAGTAATAATCTTAACCCACTTGTCATGTTTCTGGAGAGCAGGTTTAAGAACACTGAAAAAAATATTGCATCTTGACATGCTCAAAGCAATGAACAGCAAGTAAATAACAATCAAAACTATGAGGTACTGGTTTTAAAAATTAAATTATTCATACGGTGAAGATAACAGAAATATTTTTTTAAATCCTAAAGAAAATCTACTTTTGTCTCTACAATGCCTTTAATGAAAGCCTGTAGTTGCACATAACATAAAAATTCTCACAAAGGTTGTATAATTTATTTGCATTTCCTTTATAATGACCATGATTAAATCTGAACTATTGTAAGCAAACCACCATCTGGAACCACATCGAATCAAGATTCTATTTTCCATGATGACCGATCAAGGAAAACTTATGCAGTTGTCTACTTTGCAATATTGTGTAGCAATGTGATTAGATAATCATTCAGAGCCATGAACCAGGCTAACTGGAACATAAACAAATACACAGTATGAAACTTGGAAATGTTTCAGTAGTTTGTTAGATCCTCTTGACTCAAATCACTCAAGCTCTTTGTAAAACAAGATTGAAACTTGGTGTCAAGTGTTTCTTAAGTCTATGCTAAAAGAGGGGTATGGAAAAATAGGAAAGTAAGACATTTTATAGGCATGTTATAGGGTCATAGGAGCACTTCAGGAAGAGAAAAAATAGCAACATAGGAAATAACCTGCAAACTAAATTCTTCAATAGCCATTGATCTATATTATTGCATCAACATCATCATTGTGAATTGGGCTCACCTCATCCAAAAATAGACTCTGTTGAGGAGTAAAGTCTTCAAGCTGAGATATCAAAGGAGAATTTTACAATAAAATATTTAAGGTAGTATTAATAGAGAAAATTTAGGCAGCTAGATGAAGGTAAAAAAATGCGTTGATGGAAATTATCCTGCAACAGACCAAAAAAGCTTTATAAAAGCAAGGAATACTCTAAAGCCACTGTCTTCCAAGTCCTCAGAAGCAACCAGCCTTACTTGGTGACCTCTTGACCTTGAACTTGTAGTCTCTGGACAGAGACGGTAATTTTTTTTGTTGTTAAAACATCTGATTTCTGGTTCTCTGTTATAGATATCCAAAACCTTAACAGACTAAAAATTATGCACTAAATCTATCTCAATAAACAATTTGAACTATTTGTCTTTTTAGACTCTGGGCACATATGCAGTATATAAAAGGACTAGGAAAAATATCATCAACCCTCAGTGAACTATTAGGAAAAAAAGAACTCAATTAACTTCATATTACTGCCCTCTTAAATGTCATGAGAATGCTAAAGACAACAGGAAAGAGGAAAGACTATAGCCAGACACAAATGGATCTTCACGGTAATCCTAGCTACTTAGGAGGCTGAGATCTGAAGATTGGAGCTTAAAGCCAGCCTGAGCAAGTCCATGAAACTCTTTATTTCCAATCAACCACCAAAACCCAGAAGTGGAGCTGTAACTCAAATGGTAGGTAGAGGGCCAGCTTTGGGGGAAAACATGGCTGCTAAGGGATAGTACCTAGGCCTTGAGTTCAGCCCCAGTACTAGCATTAAAAAAAAGAAGAAAAAGATAGTAGTATTTATTTATGGTACCATAAAGAATCGTTCACAGCAAACATGGAAAGTTGTTCAGACAACCATTTTCAAGTAATGTAGAGGATGATATGGTTGGTAAAAAGCAACAAGGACTAGATGTGAAAGAATGCTGAATGGCATGAATGAGTAGTAATTATTAGCAATTAATTGGTGGCCATGATACAAAGTCTTTAAGGGGAAAAGTGAACTCAACTACATAGTACTGTCAATAGCAGTACTTCTAAAAACTGACTTGAGTGAGAAATGAAAATAGCAAACAATAATATAAAGCATTAAAAGGTTGGGAAGTAGAAGTATGGCTCAATTTTTACAGCATCAGCCTCAACAGAAAAAGCTCAGCAAACATGCTTATAAAGCCCAGTACCAGCATCAGAAAATAAATCCAAATCAACACTTAGATTGAGGTGTTTATAACAATGTTCCTGGTGAGTGGTATTAATACAAGTCTAAGTTTTGAAATAAATATGTTATTATATATGAAAGTCTTTTTTTGTCAGTCATTGAACTTGCACTCTGGACCTGAGTGTCCCTGAGCTCTTCAGCTCAAGGCAAGCACTCTACCATTTGAGCCACAGTGCCACTTCCAACAGAAGTCTTTAAAAATGGATTCTACCTGGGTGATACTAGAAACTCACTCTGATTACTATACAAAGGTAATCGACATCATTTTTGGAGAGTGGTTTGAACACTTAAATACCTGCTTATCTGAAACCACTATCTCTAAGTTATCACTGGATAGACATAGCTTCATTTTTTTTCTTGTTACTCAAGATAATTTTATCTTCAGTATATGTATCTGTACTATCCAAGGAACTTTAAAATAGATATAACTGTAGGTACATTTAAATATTCATTTATATTTAAATGCACCACTCTGTTTGATATGCCACAGATAACCTTACTGTCTACAGAAATCTCTTGGCATTGAGCCTTGGCTTCTTTTTATTGCCATATATTTGTTTATGCTTATGCTTGGATGCTCTAATGAGATTATAAATCCCTTGAGGACTATGGATTATATCATTGCTTTATCTGTTCTTTGCAAATGGTATAGTATCCTGAAGAGTTATGATTAATATTCTTAAGGAAGAAAAGATGAAATTACTTTCCTGTTACCATAAGATGCCTGTTTATTCCACCTTCCCCAATCTGGTTTTTTTTTTTTTTTACAAATATACGCTTGCCTTATAAATGATTGTAAGAAATCTCTAAGTGCTCAGGTCTGATGTTATTTTTTAGCATGAGAGGTAGAGACTTTTTTAAAATTTAATATTATGTTATTATAAGGGTGATATCAGAGGGGTTACAGTTACATAAACAAGGTAATAAGGACATTTCTTGTCAAACATTGTTACACCCAACATTGTTTTATGTTTAACATAAATTAAATTCCATTTGTTATTTTGAAAAAAATGTTTTACATTGCATCATATATGAAAAGCAGATATAATCTACTAATAAAATAGATGTATTGAATAGAATTTAGATCGAATAATCTATACCTGCACCTTACGCACTGAACTATCCACCCAACTACCAAAGCTGAAGTGTAATTTTTTCTTATGGCACTTTCTAAAAAATGATTTCAGAGAATGATAGAAAGCAATGTGGTGTGAGTCTATTTTTCTGTTGCATTACAGGTTAATCATAGTGTAGTAATAGCACAAGCTATTTTGAAGGGTGGCATGCTCACTAGACAGAGATACTAATCATGTCTTGAGTCTCTTAAAAACCTGCGCACTACCCATCCTTAAGCACACACATATACCTTTGTTCAGCACTAAAAGCAAATATCTGTAATGTTAAAATTATGTCTTTGGAATGATTAACCTTGATTTTTGCACACTTTTAGCTCCCCCTTTCTTCCCTTTCTTAGGATCTGTTCTGACCTTGCTGAAGGAGTTCTATATGCTATTTCTTTGCAGTAGTTTTGGGGGAAAAGTAGTGAGATTTTCATAAGGAAATCTCTGACACCTGTCAAGCTGGTTCTCACACATTTTCTATGTTCCAGTCTCAACATTTCAAACACTTCAGTGCTTCTTACATCTCAAGAATATGTGAGTATGCAGAAACACTCCAACAGTGCTAAACTTAAACAGAATCATTTATGAATGCCATCTTGGCACTAACTAGTAAATTAATTACAAATTCATATTCTCTTTTGGTTTGTCCTCAGGTTAAATTTGATGCCATATTTCCAATTTTTATTTCTGAAAGGAAAGTTCAATTTCTTGTTCTATGCTAATGTATTCATTTCTCAAAACTGACTTTATATTGAATATCTTTTAAAAAATAATCCATATCAGTAAACTACAGCTGAGCAAGTTAAATAAGATAAAATTGATTGGAACACAGATCTGTAGACTTTAAAAAAATATATACACTAACTTTCAGTAAGAGTGACTTTAAAGAATACTTTGATCTCTATATAAAGGTTCTGAAATGTATAACCAGTGAGGCCGGTTTCTTTTCAGTACATTTCAGGGCTTTAAATATTTATACTTTGATCTAAACTTTATGGATAGGAATTTATCAAGACAAACTAGAGACAAGTACAATGATCAAGTCTAAAAATAGTCAATAAAATATTTTATGGTTTTATGGTAACTTCTAATTATGAGTAAATAATTATAATAGGCATGACAATACTATACACTATGATCATGTTTTAAAATAAAATAAAATACCATTAACATTCCTTAAAATAAATAAATGTAAAAATATGGACAACACAAAAAAATAAAAAAGAGGAAGGAGAAGGAAGGAAAGAAGGAAGGAAGGAAGGAAGGAGGGAAGGAGGGAAAGAGGGAAGGAGGGAAGGAAGCAAAAAAGGAAGGAAGAAAGAGAGGAAAGAGAGAGGAAAAGGAAGAGAAGGGAGGAGAAGAGAAAGGAGAGGAAAGAAAAGGTTAAAGTTTAGATGTGTCTTGAAACTAATCAAAATACTAATAACATTGCTGTATGAATTTACTCACCCTTTCATTTAACAAATATAATATCAGCACAATTATTTTATTTTCTGGTCTAATATTGTAGTTTTATTAGTCTACATATTGTTTCTTTTGGCAAGATAGAACCTAAATACCATGGCTAATGATAGAATATAAGGAACCTGTGTTAGTTGACCTGAATACTTAACATTTTCTATTTTCCTTTTAGTGTTTAAATCTAGAATTTACATTTTCTGATTAGGATTCAAACATGTAAAGGGTAATACCTCTCTGTCAAAAACATGCAAGATGTTGCATTGCTTGAAACATTTTACTACTCATACCCATACACTCTGTTGCTCTAAACACACAAACTACCATGTATGTGTTCATAGCTCTGAAATGGAGCTGGTGGCAGACAGCACTGGAAGCAGAATCTAGTTCAGTCATCCACATTCAGTAATGCATTCCTTTTTTTTTTTTTTGGTGTCAGTGGTGGGGCTTGAAATCTGGGCTTGGGTGCTGTCCCTCAGCTTTTCAGCTCAAGGCGAGCACTTTACCACTTGAGCTGCAGCAACACCTCCAGCTTTTTCTGCTTATGGAATCAAACCGAGGGCCTCTTGAATGCAAGGCAAGCACTCTACCACTGAGCCATCTTCCCAGCCCATGTATTCTATTTTTAGAAAGTCTTCTGCAGTGAATTTTCCCTTAAAAGTATACTACCTAAACCGAATATGTGTACACCTTTGAAGACTCTTCATGATAGGCCAACTTGTTAGGTTTTGTTTTTTTTAATGTTCCCGTTAAGCCTGATATCTTTGAACAAATTTTCAAATTCATCTTGTATTACAGTACCTCCTAAGCTTCAGCTACAAATCCATACTTTGTAAACCCAGTTTTTCACAATTTACGAATGAAATTGCCAATGACATTTTAATAATTGGTTCAGGTCTCTAGGTTTTTTAATGACAAACATTTCACAAGTCTAATGCCTCTGAGCAGCTGTCTATAAGAAGTTAACTTTTCTGCACTGGGACTATCTATCATTTGGGATACTGGACATCAAGTTCTAGAGCTTAATTGTTGTTTTGTACTTTTTATGGTCTGTAGTTTTTTAGCCTACTCAAAAAGATATATTTCAGCTAGCCAAAACTCTCCTTTTCGATACCCACTTCTCATTATCCTTATTTCTAAAATCTCAGATATGCTGATTAGGCAGCCCTTGTCCCAGGTCATTTTGTACATAAAGATACCACTTCTTTCCCACTTTTGCCCTCTTCTCAGTACTACATAAATACTGTACTATTTAGGTTTAAAATGCTCTCTCTGATAAGAGAAAATAGGGCCAGAATAATTTCAAGATGCAAGCTATTGATAACACTTTGTAGTAAACTTATTCAACCACTTTGGAAAGTAGTATGGAGATTCCTGAAAACACTCCACATAGAGCTCCCCTATGACCCAGCAATCCCACTTTTGGACATTTACACAAATGATCGCAAACAAGACCCTACTATAGCTATCAGCACAACTATGTTTATTGCAGCATTATTTACCATAGCTAAGATATGGAACCAACCCAGATGCCCCCCAGTAGATGAATGGATCAAGAAAATGTGGTATGTATACCCAATGGAATTCTATGCCTCCATCACAAAGAATGACATTGCCCCATTTGTTAGGAAATGGAAAAACTTGGAAAAAATATTATTAAGTGAAGTAAGCCAAGCCCAAAGAAACATAAGTCCCATGGTTTCCCTTATTTGCAATTACTAGTATATATCTGAGACAAGCAGAAAAGGTCAGATAAGTTGATGTTAGGCGAAATGAACCCCAAGATAAGGATTCAAATGTTTTTTCTTTCTTGAGATTGTTTCTAACATAGTTATAATTTCTTTGTTGCTTTGTATGTCCCTTCCACAAGGTATAATCCCTGTTTTCACTGTATTTGATGTTGGTATAATTTGTGGAGGGGAACGGAAAAACCAAATTGTTTAAATAGGGATACAGGTGGACCCATTGCAACAATGAGATGTACAAGACATTATGTCAAAAACGAACTTCACAACTTTGGTGGGGAGGCTGGGGAGATGGGGAGGGATGGGAAGGGGAAACAAAGAAGGAGGCAACAATGCTTGATAAGAAATGCACTCATTACCTTGTAACCTTTGTAACCCCTCTGTACAGTGTTTTCACAATAAATTTTAAAAAAGAAATCAAAAGTCTGATAAACACTTTCTTCTCTTCCAGTAGAATCCTCTCTCCATTTAAAGAACAAAATAAAAAAGGAGACCAAAGACAATGATCTCTTTCTTGAGACTTAGAGAAAAGTCAGAACTTTCATTAGGAAGTAATAAGGATCATTATATGGCAGTGTCCTTGGCTTTCATCTGAGGAATTTTTTAAAATGTCTTAACATTTATGGGACTTAAGAAACATGTCATTCTTTGTAGTTCATATAGAAACATTTGCTTATCTAAAAAAGAAGCCCAAGTTGGAGGTTGGAGGAGGGGGGAAAGAAGCCTCAGAAGTTAGAAACTTTGGTTTATGTAAATGGTGAAAAATAACCCAGAAAATCTGTGACTCCAGACACAAATGAAGAGAAATGACAAAGGTATCAAGGCAAAGAAAGCACAAGATATTTCATTGGTGGCCACAGCCCTCATTCAAAATGTGAGCACTAGGTAAGTCCCTCCATCTAGACTTCTAGACTTCATTACTAAAGGAAGTTGGTACCAAAGTTCTTAACATTTTAGTTCGATGTTTTGAAAAAAAGAAGTTTTCTAAATTAGTTCTTCCAAATGTCTGTAGATCTAAAAATATTCAAAGAAATTGGCATGAACACTGAATTAGAAGAAAAGAATTTGTCTGTTTTCTAGCTTCCAAAATTAACTTGGAAATGAAATTAGGAAACAGAGGATGGAATGCACACACATACACACACACACAGACAGCTGGTAGCTATTACATAATGTGGACAATTCTTGAAGAAAGAATAAATAAGCCAAATAATCATCATATCTGTCTTTTAATTATTTTAATTAATTAAATTAAGTCCAATTGATTTAATTAAAGGTACGATTCTCTTGGATTTGTTAGCCTAAAGTGGATTTGTACCATGATCCTCCGCACTGAGCCTCCTCATTGGCTTGGATTATAGGCATGAACTACAGGTGCCCCAGTGTCATATTTGCATTTTATTTTATTTTTTGGTCAGTCATTGGGCTTGAACTCTGGGCCTGAGTGCTGTCCCTCGGCTCTTCAGCTCAAGGCGAGAGCTCTACCACTTGAGCTGCAGTGCCACTTCTGATTTTCTGGTGGTTTATCACAGATAAGAGTTTCATGGACTTTCTTGCCCGGGCTGGCTTTGAATCACGATCCTCAGATGTTAGCCTCCTGAGTAGCTAGGATTACAGGCGTGAGCCACCGGCACTCAGCTTATATCTTCATTATTTTACATTTATGAAAGTAAATGGTCATATTTGGAATAGCTTAATTTTAGCTTGTTTTTGCATATTTTAATTCAGTCACTTGAATATCTGAAATGCAAAGTTTGGGTTTGATTCCTCAGCCCACATAAGCAGAAAAAGCTTGAAGTGGCGCTATGGCTCAAGTGGTAGAGCACTCCCTTTGAGCTGAAGAGCTGAGGGACAGAGCCCAGGCCCAGAGTTCAGCCCCCAGGACTGCCCCCCCAATAAAAAAAACCTTTTACTTAAAGTAGAACTTTCAAAGATAAACATACTATAAAAGGCATTTTACTTCATATTAGATGCAAAATGCATCTACAGTAATACTAAAATTCTCCAGTCTCTGAACATTGCCTCTTCTCTATACATATTTTTTTTAACTAGAAGCTTATTTTTGTTTGTGTTATTTGGTACTGGGTCTAATATTTGCTGATTGTATTTGCTTGGGTATCATTCTACCATTTGAGCCATGCTTCTGGCCTGGTTTTATTTTAGATGAGAGGCACAGTACCTCTGACTTTTCATCACTAAAGCTGGCCTTGAACTGTTAGCATCCAGATCTCAGATTGCTGGGTAGCTAGGATTGCAGGAATGAGTCCATAGCTCTTGGCTTTAGATGCTTCTTTTTAAGGTAATATTATTTTTTCTTACTTATTATGCACTAATTTATGTAATAATTAAATTATGTAATTATCGATTTTAAATTCAAGGGTCATAGGTAGATGCAAGGATCTCATAGACTCCAGGCAATCATACCCCTGAATCTGAAAGAAGTGGACAAAGTTTAGAAAGGACTCTTTGAAGGGGAAGATGAAGAGATCCTTGAGTCTTGATCCTTATGAGTGAGAACTGTCTGCTCAGCCTGTGAGTCAACAACATGCTCTTACCTTGTAACTCACTTGATGGTTTATATCTGTAATTCCTAATCTAGGCTGTTGGCTACTAAGAGGCAAAGTTCTTTTTTCCATATTTATGTTTTATTGATTTCTGTATCAGACAGAGAAACTTACCACAACTGCTTATTCACCAAAACAAGACATTACAGAAAGGAGATGCAGAAACAGAAACATCCAGCTGCATCTTGCAAAAGTCTTTTGTAAGAAATTTGCAAAGATGGGAAACAAAACCACTCTTCTAATTTATTTGTTTTTGTCTTTGTAAATATGGTTATATTTTGTAAAATAAGTTCTTTCCATATTTCATATTAAATTTTACTCTCATTGTTAATTAAGTTTCATAAATTTAACAATAGATCATTAATAAATTAGGGATTATTGTCATTTAAGTGGATAAATGAAAGTTAAATAAAAGTGGATAAATGAAAGTTAAATAAAAGTGGATAAATGAAAGTTAAATAAAAATTAATTCCTAATATGATAAATATTTGTACATATTATTCAGAAAACAAAATCTATTTTGGGGAATCAATCTTCAGAATTTTAGACGGTCAGATCAAAAATGGGCAAGAACTTCCTCAAATGAAGCAAATTTGATCAGGAGATAATAATGCCATGTATCTTGGTACAATTTTTTCAGTGGTTTTGCTAAAATAAAGTACAAAGACTAGGCCAGAGACATGCCTAAAGAACCTTTCTTTCTGGTTGGCATAATTTGAAGTAGAAAAGATCTGAGTATTGAGTAGCTCAAGCTTATTATCTTAACTGCCCAGGAATCTGAGGTACATAGGATCAGTCCAGCAAAAAGCTGGACTGGTGGAATGGTTCAGCTATGAGAGTGCCAGAAAATCAAACAAACTGGAGTGAGAATGCACTACCTGCAAATTAATAAAAAATGAAACAAGAAATTCTCATCTCAGAGTGAGTAGCATTGATTAAGTATGTTTAGCACTTAGTATGGAGCACATTCTATCATATACTGCAAATCACTTGTAGAACACAGAGTGAAGCAGAACTCTTCTGGTTATTATAATTGACATTTATACTAACAATATCTAGTAACTAAACAGGGACAGGAGCAA
>NW_027203217.1:0-95868 GCF_024711535.1 Dipodomys merriami | reverse complement strand
TAACCCTAACCCTAATCCTAACCCTAAACATCATCCTAACCCTCATCCTCAACCTCATGCTCAGCCTAAGCCTAACCCAAATCCTAAGCCTAACCCTAACCCTCACCCTAAACCTAAAACTAACACAAAGCCTAACTGTAAACATAAACCTCAGTCTCAACCTAACCCTAATTCTAACCCTAACATAACACTAAACCTCATCCTAACCCTAACCCTAACCCTCACTCTCACCCTCACTGTAACCGTAACCCTAACCCTAACCCTAACAATAACCCTAACCCGACCCCTAACCATCACTCTAAACATAACCCTCACCCTAACCCAAACGATCACCCTAAAACTTACCCTAACCCTAACACTAACCCTAAACCTAATACTAATCCTCACACTAACCCTAACCCTTAACATCAACCTAACCCTCACCCTCACCCTAAACCTAACATTAACGGTAACCCTAACCCTCACCCTAACCCTCCCCCTAAACCTATATCAAACCCTAAACCTCACCCTCACCCTAAAACTAAAACTAACCCTAAACCTAAACCTCACCCTAAACCTCACCCTAACCCTAACCCTCACCCTCACCCTCAACCTCACCGTAACTCTAACCCTAACCCTAATAATAACATTAACCCAAAACCTCACCCTAACCCTAACCCTCACCCTCAGCCTAACCCTCACTGCAAACTTAACCCTAACCATAACACTAACAATAACCTAAAACAAACCCACCCTCACCCTCAGCTTAACCCAAAGCCTAACCCTATTCCTAACCCTAACCCTCACCGTAACCCTAACCCAAATCCTACCCCTCGTCCGCACCCTAACCCGAAGCCTAATCCTAACCCTAACCCTAACCCTCACACTCACCCTCACCCTAAACCTAATCCTAAACCTAACCCTATCCCTAACACTAAACCTCACCCTAACACTCACCCTAGACCTCACCCTAACCCTAAACCTAAACCTGACCCTGACCCTAGCCCTCACCCTAACCGTAATTCTATCCCTCACCCTCACCCTAACCCTAACCCTCATTGTCACCCTAAACCTCACACTAACCCTAAACTGAATCCTCAATCTAACCCTCACCCTAACCCTAACACTATCCCTTACCCTAACCCGAAAAATAACCCTAACCCTCACCCTTAACTTAACACTCACCCTCAGCCAAAACCTCTCCTTTACACTTACCATCATAATCACCCTAACCCACACCCTAACCCTAAACCTCATACAAACCCTCACTCTAACCGTAAACCTAACCATCACCCTAACGGAAAACCTCACCTTCAACCTCAAGCTCAGCCTAACCCTAAGCCTAAGCCTTACCCTAATCCTCAACCTCACCATAACCTTAATCCTAAACCTAACCCTCAACCTAACCCTAACCCTAAACATCACCGTAACCCTAATCCTCAACCCCGCCCTCACCCTCAGCCTAACGCTAAGCCTAAACCTAACCCAAACCTAACCCTCACACTCACCCACACCCTAACGCTAATCCTAATCCTAACCCAAAACCTCAACAGAACCATCAATTTACCCTTAACCCTAACCCTAACCCTAACCCTAACCCTCGAACTAACACTCCCCCTAACCCAAAATCTAACCCTAAACCTCACCCTCACCCTAACCCTAATCCTAACCCTAACAATAAACCTCACCCTAACCCTAACCCTAAACTTCACCCTCACCCTCACCCTCACGGTACCATAAATCTAACCCTAACCCTAACAATAACACTAATCCTAACCCTAAACCTAAACCTAACACTAAGCCTAACCCTAATCCTAACACTCACCCTCAACCTAACCCTAATCCTAACACTAACCCTTAACCTAACCCTAATCCTCACCCTCACTGTAACCCTAACCCTCATCCAAAGCCTCACCCTAATCGTAACACTAACCCTCAACCTCACCCTAGTCCTCACCCTAACCTTAATCCTAACTCTAATCCTCATCCTAACCCTAAACCTAACCATAACTCTAACCATCACACTATCCCTAAACCTAACCCTCAACCTAACCCTAACACTCACCCTAACCTTAAACTTAAGCGGAACCCAAACTTTCACCCTAACCCTAAACGTAATCCTCACTCTAACCCTAAATCTAACCCTAAACCACACCCTCACCCTAACCCTAATCCTAACACTAACCATAAACCTCAACCTAACTCTAACTCTAAATGTCACCCTCACCCTCACCATAAATCTAACCCTAACGCTAACAATAACACTAATCCTAACCCTAAATCTAACCCTAAACATAAGCCTAAACCTAAGCCTAACCCTAATCCTAACACTCACCCTCACCCTAACCCTAACCCTATACCTAACCCTATTCCTCAACCTCACTGTAACCCTAACCCTCATCCAAACCCTCACCCTAACGCTAAACCTCATACTAACACTCACCCTAACAGAAACACTCACCCTCAAACTCAAGCTCAGCCTAACCCTAAGCCTAAGCCTTACCCTAATCCTCACCCTCACCCTAGCCCTCACCCTAACCCTAATCCTAATCCTAACCCTCATTCTAACCCTCAACCTAACCCTAACCCTAACCATCATCCTAACCCTAATCCTCAACCACACCCTCACCCTCAGCCTAACCCTAAGCCTAAGCCTAACCCGAACCCTCACACTCACACTCACCCTAAACCTAATCTTAACCCTAACCATAACCCTAACCCAAAACCTCAATGTAACCATCAACCTAACCTTAACCTTAACAGTAACCCTAACCCTAAATTCGAACTAACACTCTCCCTAACCCTAAATCTAACCCTAAACCTCACCCTCACCCTAAACCTAATCCTAACCCTAACCATAAACCTCACCCTAACCCTAACCCTAACGTTCACCCTCACCCTCACCTTCACACTTACCATAAATCTAAAACTAACCCTAACAATAACACTAATCCTAACCCTAAACCTAAGCCTAACCCTAATTCTATCCCTCACCCTCACCCTAACCCTAACCCTCATCTTCACCCTAAACCTCACACTAACCCTAAACTGAATCCTCAATCTAACCCTCACCCTAACCCTAACACTAACCCATACCCTAACCCTAAATCTAACCCTAACCCTCACCCTTAAATTAACACTCACGCTCAACCAAAACCTCTATTCACCCTTACCATCATAATCACCCTAACCCTAAACCTCATACAAACCCTCACCCTAACCGTAAACCTAACCATCACCCTAACCGAAACCCTCACCCTCAACCTCAAGATCAGCCTAACCCTAAGCCTAAGCCTTACCCTAATCCTCACCCTCACCCAAGCCCTCACCCTAACCTTAATCCTAACCCTAACCCTCATTCTAACCCTCAACCTAACCCGAAACCTAACCATGAGTGTAACCCTAATACTCACCCCCGCCCTCACCCTCAGCCTAACCCTAAGCCTAAGCCTAACCCTAACCCTAACCCTCACACTCACCCTCACCCTAACCCTAATCCTAACCCTAACCCTAATCCTATCACAAAACCTCAACATAACCATCAACCTACCCTCAACCCTAACCCTAACCCTAACCCTCGAACTAACACTCCCCCTAACCCAAAATCTAACCCTAAACCTCACCCTCACCCTAACCCTAATCCTAATCCTAACAATAAACCTCACCCTAACCCTAACCCTAACCTTCACCCTCACCCTCACCCTCACCTTACCATAAATCTAACCCTAACCCTAACAATAACACTAATCCTAACCCTAAACCTAAACCTAACCCTAAGCCTAACCCTAATCCTAACACTCACCCTCAACCCATCCCTAATCCTCACCCTCACTGTAACCCTAACAATCATCCAAACCCTCACCCTAACCCTAACACTAACCCTCAACCACACCCTAGTCCTCACCCTAACCTTAATCCTAACTCTAATCCTCATCCTAACCCTAACCCTAACCCTAACTCTAACCATCACATTGTCCCTAAACCTAACCCTCAACCTAACCCTAACCCTCACCCTAAATCTAAACTTAAGCTGAATCCAAACTCTCACCCTAATCCTAACCCTAATCCTAACCCTAACCCTAAATCTAACCCTAAACCTCTCCCTCACCCTAACCCTAATCCTAACACTAACCATAAACCTCACCCTAACTCTAACCCTAAACTTCACCCTCACCCTCAACATAAATCTAACCTTAACCCTAACAATAACACTAATCCTAACCCTAAACCTAACCCTAAACCTAAGCCTAACCCTAATCCTAACACTCACCCTCACCCTAACCCTAATCCTAACCCTAACCCTATACCTAACCCTAATCCTCAACCTCACTGTAACCCTAACCCTCATCCAAACCCTCACCCTAACCCACACCCTAACCCTAAACCTCATACTAACCCTCACCCTAACCGAAACCCTCACCCTCAAACTCAAGCTCAGCCTAACCCTAAGCCTAAGCCTTACCCTAATCCTCACCCTCACCCTAGCCCTCACCCTAACCCTAATCCTAACCCTCATTCTAACCCTCACACTAACCCTAACCCTAACCATCAGCGTAACCCTAATCCTCACCCCCACCCTCACCCTCAGCCTAACCCTAAGCCTAAACTTAAGCCTAACCCTAACACTCACACTCACCCTCACCCTAACCGTAAACCTAACCCTAAACCTAAGCCTAACCCTAATCCTAACACTCACCCTCACCCTAACCCTAACCCTATACCTAACCCTAATCCCCAACCTCACTGTAACCCTAACCCTCATCCAAACCCTCACCCTAACCCTAAACCTCATACTAACCCTCACCCTAACAGAAACACTCACCCTCAAACTCAAGCTCAGCCTAACCCTAAGCCTAAGCCTTACCCTAATCCTCACCCTCACCCTAGCCCACACCCTAACCCTAATCCTAATCCTAACCCTAATTCTAACCCTCAACCTAACCCTAACCTTAACCATCACCCTAACCCTAATCCTCAACCACACCCTCACCCTCAGCCTAACCCTAAGCCTAAGCCTAACCCGAACCCTCACACTCACACTCACGCTAAACCTAATCCTAACCCTAACCATAACCCTAACCCAAAACCTCAATGTAACCATCAACCTAACCTTAACCTTAACAGTAACCCTAACCCTAAATTCGAATAACACACTCCCTAACCCTAAATCTAACCCTAAACCTCACTCTCACCCTAAACCTAATCCTAACCCTAACCATAAACCTCACCCTAACCCTAACCCTAGCCTTCACCCTCACCCTCACCTTCACACTTACCATAAATCTAAAACTAACCCTAACAATAACACTAATCCTAACCCTAAACCTAAGCCTAACCCTAATTCTATCCCTCACCCTCACCCTAACCCTAACCCTCATCCTCACCCTAAACCTCACACTAACCCTAAACTGAATCCTCAATCTAACCCTCACCCTAACCCTAACACTAACCCATACCCTAACCCTAAATCTAACCCTAACCCTCACCCTTAAATTAACACTCACGCTCAACCAAAACCTCTATTTACCCTTACCATCATAATCACCCTAACCCTAAACCTCATACAAACCCTCACCCTAACCGTAAACCTAACCATCACCCTAACTGAAACCATCACCCTCAACCTCAAGATCAGCCTAACCCTAAGCCTAAGCCTTACCCTAATCCTCACCCTCACCCAAGCCCTCACCCTAACCTTAATCCTAACCCTAACCCTCATTCTAACCCTCAACCTAACCCGAAACCTAACCATCACTGTAACCCTAATACTCACCCCCGCCCTCACCCTCCGCCTAACCCTAAGCCTAAGCCTAACCCTAACCCTAATCCTATCACAAAACCTCAACATAACCATCAACCTACCCTCAACCCTAACCCTAACCCTAACCCTCGAACTAACACTCCCCCTAACCCAAAATCTAACCCTAAACCTCACCCTCACCCTAACCCTAATCCTAATCCTAACAATAAACCTCACCCTAACCCTAACCCTAACCTTCACCCTCACCCTCACCCTCACCTTACCATAAATCTAACCCTAACCCTAACAATAACACTAATCCTAACCCTAAACCTAAACCTAACCCTAAGCCTAACCCTAATCCTAACACTCACCCTCAACCCATCCCTAATTCTCACCCTCACTGTAACCCTAACCCTCATCCAAACCCTCACCCTAACCCTAACACTAACCCTCAACCACACCCTAGTCCTCACCCTAACCTTAATCCTAACTCTAATCCTCATACTAACCCTAACCCTAACCCTAACTCTAACCATCACACTATCCCTAAACCTAACCCTCAACCTAACCCTAACCCTCACCCTAAATCTAAACTTAATCTGAACCCAAAATCACCCTAATCCTAACCCTAATCCTCACCCTAACCCTAAATCTAACCCTAAACCTCTCCCTCACCCTAACCCTAATCCTAACACTAACCATAAACCTCACCCTAACTCTAAACCTAAACTTCACCCTCACCCTAAACATAAATCTAACCTTAACCCTAACAATAACACTAATCCTAACCCTAAACCTAACCCTAAACCTAAGCCTAACCCTAATCCTAACACTCACCCTCACCCTAACCCTAATCCTAACCCTAACCCTATACCTAACCCTAATCCTCAACCTCACTGTAACCCTAACCCTCATCCAAACCCTCACCCTAACCCACACCCTAACCCTAAACCTCATACTAACCCTCACCCTAACCGAAACCCTCACCCTCAAACTCAAGCTCAGCCTAACCCTAAGCCTAAGCCTTACCCTAATCCTCACCCTCACCCTAGCCCTCACCCTAACCCTAATCCTAACCCTCATTCTAACCCTCACACTAACCCTAACCCTAACCATCAGCGTAACCCTAATCCTCACCCCCACCCTCACCCTCAGCCTAACCCTAAGCCTAAGCCTAAGCCTAACCCTAACCCTCACACTCACCCTCACCCTAACCCTAATCCTAACCATAACCATAACCCTAACCCAAAACCTCAACGTAACCATCAACCTAACCTTAACCTTAACACTAACCCTAACCCTAACTTCGAATTAACACTCCCCCTAACCCTAAATCTAACCCTAAACCTCACCCTCACCCTCACCCTAAACCTAATCCTAAACCTAACCATAAACCTCACCCTAACCCTAACCCTAACATTCACCCTCACCCTCAACCTCACCCTCACCCTTACCATAAATCTAAAAGTAACCCTAACAATAACACTAATCCTAACCCTAAACCTAAGCCTAACCCTAATTCTATCCCTCACCCTCACCCTAACCCTAACCCTCATCCTCACCCTAAACCTCACACTAACCCTAAACTGAATCCTCAATCTAACCCTCACCCTAACCCTAACACTAACCCTTACCCTAACCCTAAATCTAACCCTAACCCTCACCCTTAAATTAACACTCACGCTCAACCAAAACCTCTATTTACCCTTACCATCATAATCACCCGAACCCTAAACCTCATACAAACCCTCACCCTAACCATAAACCTATCCATCACCCTAACCGAAACCCTCACCCTCAACCTCAAGATCAGCCTAACCCTAAGCCTAAGCCTTACCCTAATCCTCACCCTCACCCAAGCCCTCACCCTAACCTTAATCCTAACCCTAACCCTCATTCTAACCCTCAACCTAACCCGAAACCTAACCATCACTGTAACCCTAATCCTCTTCCCCGCCCTCACCCTCAGCCTAACCCTAAACCTAAGCCGAACCCTAACCCTAACCCTCACACTCAGCCTCACCCTAACCCTAATCCTAACCCTAACCCTAATCCTATCACAAAACCTCAACATAACCATCAACCTACCCTTAACCCTAACCCTAACCCTAACCCTCGAACTAACACTCCCCCTAACCCAAAATCTAACCCTAAACCTCACCCTCACCCTAACCCTAATCCTAATCCTAACAATAAACCACACCCTAACCCTAAACCTAACATTCACCCTCACCTTCACCCTCACCTTACCGTAAATCTAACCTCAACTTAACCCTAACCCTCACCCTAAATCTAAACTTAAGCTGAACCCAAACTCTCACCCTAATCCTAACCCTAATCCTAACCCTAATCCTCACCCTAACCCTAAATCTAACCCTAAACCTCACCCTCACCCTAACCCTAATCCTAACACTAACCATGAACCTCACCCTAACTCTAAGCCTAAACTTCACCCTCACCCTAAACATAAATCTAACCCTAACCCTAACAATAACACTAATCCTAACCCTAAACTTAACCCTAAACCTAAGCCTAACCCTAATCCTAACACTCACCCTCACCCTAACCCTAATCCTAACCCTAACCCTATACCTAACCCTAATCCTCAACCTCACTGTAACCCTAACCCTCATCCAAACCCTCACCCTAACCCACACCCTAACCCTAAACCCCATACTAACCCTCACCCTAACCGAAACCCTCACCCTCAAACTCAAGCTCAGCCTAACCCTAAGCCTAAGCCTTACCCTAATCCTCACCCTCACCCTAGCCCTCACCCTAACCCTAATCCTAATCCTAACCCTCATTCTAACCCTCACACTAACCCTAACCCTAACCATCACCCTAACCCTAATCCTCAACCACACCCTCACCCTCAGCCTAACCCTAAGCCTAAGCCTAAGCCTAACCCTAACCCTCACATTCACCCTCACATTAACCCTAATCCTAACCCTAACCATAACCCTAACCCCAAACCTCAACATAACCATCAACCTAACCTTAACCTTAACACAAACCCTAACCCTAACCTCGAACTAACACTCCCCCTAACCCTAAATCTAACCCTAAACCTCACCCTCACCCTAAACCTAATCCTAACCCTAACCATAAACCTCACCCTAACCCTAACCCTAACGTTCACCCTCACCCTCACCCTCACCCTTACCATAAATCTAAACCTAACCCTAACAATAACACTAATCCTAACCCTAAACCTAAGCCTAACCCTAATCCTAACACTCACCCTAACCATAACCCTAATCCTAACCCTAACCCTCAAACTAACCCTAACCCTCACCCTCACTGTAATCCTAACTCTCATCCAAACCCTCACCCTAACCCTAACGCTACCCATAAACCTCACCCTAACACTAACCCTACCCCTCAACCTCACCCTAGCCCTCATCCTAACCCTAAACCTAACCCTAATCCTAATCCTACCCCTAATCCTCACCCTAGCCCTAACTCTAACACTAACCCTAACCCTAACCCTCACCCTCAGCCTCACCCTAAACCTAACTCTAATCCTAAACCTCACCCTCACCCTAACCCTAACCTTAACCCTAAACCTCACCCTAAACCTAAATCTCACCCTCACCCTAATCCTAACCCTAAACCTAATCTAATCTTAAAGCTCAACCTAAACCTAATGCTCACCCTCACATTAACCCGTACCCTAACCCTAACCCTAAACCTAAACTTAACAGGAAACCTAACTCTCACCCTAACCCTAACCCTAAACCCCACCCTAACCCTAAAACTAACCCTCACCCGCACCCTCACCCTCTCCGTAGCTCTGACCCTAACCCTAACAATGACACTAACCCTAACCCTAATCCTCACACTCACCCTCAAACTCAACCTAACCCTAATCCTAAACGTAACCCTATTCCTGACCCTAACCCTCACCCTAGCCCTCATCCTAACCCTAATCCTAGCCCTAAACCTCATCCTAACCCTCACCCTAACCCTAACCCTAACCCTCATTCTATCCCTAATCCTAACCCTCACCCTCATGATCGGCCTAAGCCTAACCCTAACCCTCACCCTAAACCTAAAACTAACACTAAGCCTAACTGTAAACATAAACCTCAGTCTCACCCTAACCCTAATTCTAACCCTAACATAACACTAAACTTCATCCTAACCCTAACCCTAACCCTCACTCTCACCTTCACTGTAACCATAACCCTAACCCTAACCCTAACAATAACCCTAACACTACCCCTAACCCTCACCCTAAGCATAACCCTCACCCTAACCCAAACGCTCACCCTAACACTTACCCTAACCCTAACACTAACCCTAACCCTAATACTAAACCTCACACTAACCCTAACCCTTAACCTCAACCTAACCCTCAATTAACCCTAAAACTAACCCTCCTCCTAACCCTCCCCCTAAACCGATATCAAACCCTAAACCTCACCCTCACCCTGACACTAAACCTAACCCTAAACCTAAACCTCACCCTAAACCTCACCCTAACCCTAACCCTCACCCTCACCCTCAACCTCACCGTAACTCTAACCCTAACCCTAATAATATTAACCCAAACCCTAACCCTAACCATAACCCTCACCCTCAGCCTCACCCTCACTGCAAACTTAACCCTCACCATAACACTAACAATAACCTAAACCAAACCCCACCCTCACCCTCAGCTTAACCCAAAGCCTAACCCTATCCCTAACCCTAACCCTCACTGTAACCCTAACCAAAACCCTACCCCTAGTTCGCACCCTAACCCTAAGCCTAATCCTAACCCTAACCCTAATCCTCACACTCACCCTCACCATAAACCTAATCCTAAACCTAACCCTATCCCTAACACTAAACCTCAGCCTAACACTCACCCTAGCCCTCACCCTAACCCTAAACCTAAACCTCACCCTCACCCTAGCCCCCACCCTAACCCTAATTCTATCCCTCACCCTCACGCTAACCCTAACCCTTATCCTCACACTAAACCTCACACTAACCCTAAACTGAATCCTCAATCTAACCCTCACCCTAACCCTAACACTAACCCTTACCCTAACCGGAAAAATAACCCTAACCCTAACCCTTATCTTAACACTCACGCTCAGCCAAAACCTCTCCTTTACACTTACCATCATAATCACCCTAACCCACACCCTAACCCTAAACCTCATAAAAACCCTCACCCTAACCGTAAACCTAACCATCACCCTAACCGAAACCCTCACCCTCAACCTCAAGCTCAGCCTAACCCTAGGCCTAAGCCTTACCCTAATCCTCACCCTCACCCTAGCCCTCACCCTAACCTTAATCCTAACCCTAACCCTCATTCTAACCCTCAACCTAACCCTAACCCTAACCATCACCGTAACCCTAATCCTCACCCCCGCCTTCACCCTCAGCCTAACCCTACGCCTAAGCCTAAGCCTAACCCTAATCCTCACATTCACCCTCACACTAACGCTAATCCTAACCCTAACCCTAATCCTAACCCAAAACCTCAACATAACCATCAACCTACCCTTAACCCTAACCCTAACCCTAACCCTAACCCTCGAACTAATACTGCCCCTAACCCAAAATCTAACCCTAAACCTCACACTCACCCTAACCCTAATCCTAACCCTAACCATAAACCTCACCCTAAACCTAACCCTAAACTTCACCCTCACCCTCACCCTCACCTTACCATAAATCTAACCCTAACCCTAACAATAACACTAATCCTAACCCTAAACCTAAACCTAAGCCTAACCCTAAACCTCACACTCACCCTCAGCCTAACCCTAATCCTAACCCTAACCATAACCCTAACCCAAAACCTCAACGTATCCATCAACCTAAACTTTACCTTAACACTAACCCTAAACCTAACCTCGAACTAAAACTCCCCCTAACCCTAAATCAAACCCTAAACCTCACCCTCACCCTAAGCCTAACCCTCACCCTAACCCTCACCCTACTCCTCAGCCTAACCCTAATCCTAACCCTAATCCTCATCCTAATCCTCACCCTAACCCTAACCTTAACCCTCACCCTAACCCTTACCCTAACCCTCACCCACATGCTGGGCCTAAGTCTAAGCCAAAGCCTAAGCCTAAACCTAACCCTAACACTAACCCAACTCTAACCCTAACACTCACCCTAACTCTAACTCTAAACCTCACTCTAAAACTAATCCTAACTCTAAACCGAAATATAAACTTAAACCTCATCCTAACCCTAACCCTAATAATAACCCTAACAAAAACCCTTACACTAACCTTACCCTAAACCAAACCCTAACCGTAACACTAAACCTAAACCTAAACCTAGCCCAAACCCTAACCATAACCCTCACCCTAACCCTAACACTAAACCTTATCCTCACCCTCACCCTAGCCCTCACCCTAAGCCTAAACCTCATTCTCACCCTCAAACTCACACTAACCCTAACACTAATCCTCAATCTAACCATCACCCTCACACTCACCCTAACCCTAACCCTCACACTAACCTTCACCCTAACCCTAACTCTACCCCTAAACCTCACCCTCACCCTAATCCTATCTCTAACCCTAACCCTAACACTAAAAACCTCACCCTAACTCTAACCCTAACCCTCAACCTCACTGTATCCCTAACCCTAACCCTAACAGTAACCCTAACCCTAACCCCAATCCTAACCCTCAACCTCACATTAACCCTAATCCTGACCCTAACCCTCAGCCTAACCCTAACCCTCACCCTTACCGTAACCCTAACCCTCATCCTAACCCTCACCCTAACACTAACCCTAAACCTAAAACTCACCCTAACAATAAACATACCCCACACCCTCACCCTCAACCTCACCTTAACTCTAACCCTAACCCTAACAATAACACTAATCCTTAACTTAAACCTAACCCTAACCCTAACCCTAACCCTAATCCTAACACTCACCGTCAACCTAAACGTAACCCTAACCTAACCCTCACACTCAGTCTCACCCTAACCTAACCTCTAACCCAGAACCTCACCCTAACCTTAACCCTAAACCTCACCCTAATGCTAGCCCTCACCCTAAACCTAATCCTAACCATGACACTCATCCTAAAGCTCATCCTAAAAATAACCTTAACCCTAATCCTCACCCTCACCCTAACCCTAAACCTAACCCTAACCCTCAACCTAACCCTAACTCTCACCCTCACTGTAACCCCTACCCTAACCCTCACCCTAACCCTAAATTAACCCAAACCCTAAATCTCACCCTAACCCTATCCCTCACCCTAACTCTAAGCCTCACACTCATCCTCACCCTCAGCCTAAACCTAAGCCTATCCCTATCCCTAACCCTAACCCTCACATTCACCCTAACCCAAATCCCAATCAAACCCTAACCCTGACGCTCACCCTCACCCTAAGCCTCACCTTAAGCCTAACCCTAACATTAATTCTAACCCTAACCCCATCCCTAAACCTCACACTAACACTAACCCTAACCATCACCCTAACACTAACCCTCACCCTAACAGTAACCCTAACCCTCACACTCACCCTACCCTCACCCTAACCCTAAGCCTCATCCTCACCCTAAACCCGACACTAACCCTAACACTAATCCTCAATCTAAGCCTCACCCTCACACTAACCCTAACCCTAACCCTCAACCTAACCCTAACCCTCACCCTTACCGTAACCCTCACCCTCAGCCTAAACTTCACATTTACCCTTACCATCACCCCCACCCTAACCCTCACCCTAAACCTAACCCTCATCCTAACCCTAACTCTACCCCTAAACCTCACCCTCACCCTAACCCGAACTCTATCCCTAACCCTAACACTAAACCTCAACCGAACCCTAAAGCTAATCCTCGCCCTCAACCACATGCTCAGCCTAAACCTAAGCCTAAGCCTAACCGTTACCCTAACCATCAACCTCACACTAGCCCTAATGCTAACCCTAATCCTAAACCTAACCCTCATCCTAACACTCACTCTATCCCTAACACTAAACCTCAACCTAAACCTAACCCTAAACCTCACCCTCATCCTAGCCCTCATCCTAGCCCTAATCCTAACCCTAACCCTCATACTACCCCTCTCCATAACCCTAACCCTAACCCTCACCCTAACCCTAACACTCAGCTTCACCCTCACACTCAGCCTAATCCTAAGCCTAAAACTAACCCTAACCTTAACCCTCAATCTCACCTTAACCCTCACCCTAACCCTAACCCTAACACTAAGCCTAACCCTAACCCTCACCCTCAGCCTCATCCTAACCCTAACACTAACCCTAAACCTCACCCTCACCATAACCCTTATCCTAACCCTAACCCTAATCCTGACCCTAACCCTAACTCTAAACCTACCCTTATACTAGCCCTTACACTAACCCTAATCCTAACCCTAACCCTCATCCTAACCCGCCCACTAACCCTAACCCTAACACTCACCCTACCCCTTACCCTTACCTTCAACCTCACCCTCAGCCTAATCCTAACACTAACCCTAATCCTCACCCTCACCCTAGCCCTCACCCTAACCCTAACCCTCACCCTAGGCCTAACCCTCACATTTAACCTTAACATGACCCCCAGCTTAACCCTCAGCCTAATCTGAACCCTAACCCTAACCCCCACCCTAACCCTCACCGTAACCCTAACTTTAACCCTAAATCCCACCCTCACCCTAAACTTCTAAATCTCACC
Source organism: Dipodomys merriami (assembly GCF_024711535.1). Lineage (NCBI taxonomy): Eukaryota > Metazoa > Chordata > Mammalia > Rodentia > Heteromyidae > Dipodomys > Dipodomys merriami. Next base: position 81,484 of record NW_027203217.1, on the reverse strand, counting down.
CTAACCCCAACCCTAATCCTAACCCTAACCCTAACCCTAACCATAACCATAACCATAACCCTCACCGTAACCCAAAACTTAACCCTAACAATAACCCTCACAGTAACCCGAACGTCACGCTAAATCTAACTCTAACCCTAACCATAACACTAAAAACCTCACCCTAACCCTAACCCTAAACCTGAACCTCATCCTAACCCTAACCCTCACACTTATTCTAACCCTAAACCTCATCCTAACCCTCACCCTAAGGCCTAAACCTAACACTAAAAGTCACCCTAACACTAAACCTAACCCTCACCCTCAACCTATACCTCATCCTAACACTAATCCTAACCCTACTTCTCATCCTAAAACTCACCCGAACCCAAACCCTAAACCTCACCCTAAACCTAACCCTAAACCTAACACTCAACCTAACCCTAATCCTCACGCTCAACTTAACACTAACTCTAACCCTCACCCTAACCCTAAACTTTACCTGAGCCCTAACTTTCACCTTAACCCTAACCCTAACCCTCACCCTAACCCTAACCCTCACACTCACCTTACCATTACCTTAATCCTAACCCTAACCCAAACCCTCAACCTCCGCCTCAACTTATCCCTAACTCTAACCCTAAACCCCACTCTCACCCTAAACCTAACCCTAAACCTAAACCTCACCCTAACCATAACCCTAAACCTCACCCTCACCCTAGCCCTCACCCTAACCCTATTCCTAACCATAAACCTCATCCTAACCCTCCCTATAACCCTATCCGAAACCCTCACCCTATCCCTAACCTTCACACTCACCCTCACCCTCAGCCTAACCCTAAGCCTAACCACAAGCCTTACCTGAAACCTAACCTTAACCCTGAAACTCACCCGCACCCTCACCCTCACCATAACTCTAAACCAAACCCTAACCCTAACCCTAAACCTCACCCTAACCCTAACCCTAACCCTAACCCTCACCCTCACCCTAACCCTAACACAAACCCTAACCCTAACCCTCAACCTACCCCTCCCCCTATCCCTGTATCTAACCGTAAACTTCACCCTCCACCTAACCCTAACCCTAACCCTAACCGTAAAACCCACCCTAACCTTAACACTAACCCTCACCCGCAACCTCACCCTCACCATAACTCTAATGCTAACTCTAAAAATAACACTAAGCCTAACTCTAACCATCACCCTAACCCTAATCCTCACCCCCACCCTCACCATCAGCCTAACACTAAGCCTAAGCCTAACCCTCACCCTAACCCTCACACTCATGCTCACCCTAACCCTAATCTTAAACCTAACCCTATCCCTAAACCTCAACTTAACCCTCACCCTCACCCTAACCCTAACACTAACCCTAACCATAAACCTCCCCCAAACCCTAACTCTAACGCTAAACCTCACCCTCACCATAACCCTAAAACTCACCCTAACCCTAACCCTCACCCTCACCCTCTAACTCACCCTAACTCTAATCCTGTCTCTAACAACACTAACCCTAACCCTAACCCTAAACATAACCCTCACCCTCAGCCTCACCCTCACTGAAAACTTAACCCTAACCATAGCACTAACAATAGGACTAACCCTAAACTTAACCCTAACCCTAATCCTCACCCCCAACCTCACCCTCAGCCTAACCCTAACCCTACCCTCCCTTTAACCCTAACTGTAACCCTAAACCTAACCCTAACCCTAACCCTAAAACAAACCTCAAACCTAACCTTAAACCTAAATCTAATCCTCAGCCTCACACTCACCCTAACCCAAACCTTAACCTTAACCCTCACCCTAACCCTAACCCTAACCCTTAGCCTAACCCTCACACTCACACTCACCGTACTCCAAATCCTAAACCTAATCCTATCTCTAACCCCAACCCTCACCCTAACCCTCACCCTAGCCCTCACCCTAAACCTAATCCTAACCCTAAACCGCATCCTAAACCTCACTCTAACCCTAAAACTTACCCTCCCCCTTATGCTCGGCCTAAGCCTAACCCTAAGCCTAAACCTAACCCTAAACCTAACCCAACCCTCACCCTCAGCCTCACCCTAACCCTAACTCTAACCCTAAAGCTCACACTCACCCTCACCCTAACCCTTAACCTAACGCTAAACCTCACCGTAACCTTAACCCTAAACCTCACCCTCATGCTAGACATCACTCTAACCCTAATCCTAACCCTAACACTCATCCTAACCCTCACCCTAACAATAACCCTAACCCTCACCCTCAATCTCACTCTAACACTAACCCTAACCCTCACACTCAACTTCACCCTAACCCTAACCTAACCCTAATGCTCAACCTATCCCTAACCCTCAACCTCACCTTAACCCGTACCCTAACCTTCACCCTAACCCTAAACTTAACCGGAACTCTAACTCTCACCCTAACCCTAACCCTAAACCTCACACTCACCCTAACCCTAAGCCTATTCCTAATCCTAACCCTAACCCTCACCCTAACCATCACATTAACCCTAAACCTAAAAATAACCCTAGCCCTAACCCTCACCCTCAGCCTCACTCTGACCCTAAGCCTCACCCTAAACCTAACCCTACCCCTAAACCTAACACAAAACCTCACCAAAACCATAACACTGACCCTAACTCAAACCCTCACCCTAACACTTACCCTCACTCAAACACTAACCCTAACCTTAACACAAACCCTCACAGTAACCCTAACCCTAACCCATAACCTCAACCTAAGCCTCACCCTCACCCTAACCCTAACACTAAGCCTCACCCTAAGGCTCACCCTAACCCTCCCCCTAACCCTATATCTAACCCTAACCCTCACCCTCACCATCAACCTAACCCTAACCCAAACCCTAAACCCCACCCTAACCCTAAACCTAACCCTCACCCCCACCCTCACCCTCTATGTAGCTCTAACACTAATACTAACAATAACACAAACCCTAGCCCTAACCCTAATCCTCACCCCCACCCTCACCCTCAGCCTAACCCTAAGCCTAAGCCTAACCCTCACCCTAACCCTCACACTTACCCTTACCTTAACCCTAATCCTAAACCTAATCCTAACCCTAAACCTCAAACTAACCCTCACAATCACCCTAACCCTAACCCTAACCCTAACCCTCCCCCTAACCCTATATCTAACCCTAACCCTCACCCTCACCATCAACCTAACACTAACCCAAACCCTAAACCCCACCCTAACCCTAAACCTAACCCTCACCCCCACCCTCACCCTCTATGTAGCTCTAACACTAATACTAACAATAACACAAACACTAACCCTAACCCTAATCCTCACCCCCACCCTCACCCTCAGCCTAACCCTAAGCCTAAGCCTAACCCTCACCGTAACCCTCACACTTAACCTTACCCTAACCCTAATCCTAAACCTAATCCTAACCCTAAACCTCAAACTAAACCTCACAATCACCCTAACCCTAACACTAACCCTAACCCTAAACCTCAACCTAACCATCCCCATAACCGTAACTCTAACCCTAAACCTCACCCTTACCCTAACCCTCACCCTAAACCTCACCCTAAACCTCACCCTTACCCTAACTCTCACCTGCACCCTCAACCTCACCATAACTCTAACACTAAATATAAAAATACCACTAAACCTAACCCTAACACTAACCCTAAACATAAACCTCACCCTCAGCCTCACCCTCACCTAAAACTTAACCCTAACCATAACACTAAAAATAACCCTAACCCTAACTCTAACCCTAATCCTCACCCCCACCCTCACCCTCAGTCTAAACCTAAGCCTATCCCAAACCCTAACCTAACCCTCCCTGTAACTCTAACCCTAACCCTAGCTCTAACACTAACCCTAACCCTAAACTTAACCCTAACCCAAACCCTAACCCTAACACTAATCCTCACCCCCACCCTCACACTCAGCCTAACCCTAACCCTAAACCTACCCCTAATCCTAACCCTCACTGTAACCCTAACCCTAACCCTAACCCTAACACTCACACTCACCCTCACCCTAAACCTAATCCTAAACATAACCCTAACCTTGCCCAAACCCTCACTATAAGCCTCACCCTAGCCCTCAACCTAACCCTAATCCTAACCCTAAACCTCATCCTAACTCTCACCCTAACCCTAACCCTAACCCTCACCCTAAACCTAACCCTAACCCTCACCCTCATGCTTGGCCTAAGCCTAAGCCTAAGCCTAAGCCTAGCCCTAACCCTAACCCTCACCCCAACCCTAACCCTTACACTAACCCTAACTCTAACCCTAAACCTCACTCTCACCCTAACCCTAACTCTAACCCTAACCCTAAACCTAAACCTCATCCTAACACTAAATCTAATCCTCACCCTCACCTTAACCATAACCCTAAACCTAACCCTAACACTAACCCTAACCTTAACTCTAAAACTAACCCTTATCTTAAGCCTCACCCTAACATTTACCCTAAACCGAACACTCACACTAATCCTAACACTAACCCTCACACTAACCCTAACCATCACCCTAACCTTAAACCTCACCTTAACCCTAAACCTAACCCTCACCCTCACCCTAGCCCTCACCCTAACCCTAACACTCATCCTCACCCTAAACCTCACACTAACCCTAACGCTAATACTCAATCTAACCCTCACCCTCACCCTACCCCTAACCCTAATTCTCACCCTAACCCTAACCCTCACCCTTACGATAACCCACAACCTCAGCCTAACCCTCACGTTTACCCGTACCGTCACTCCAACCCTAACCCTCACCCTAATCCTAACCCTCAACTTAACCCTCACCCTAACCCTGACTCTACCCCTAAACCTCATCCTCACCCTAAACCTACCTCTAACCCTAATCCTAACACTAAATCTCACCATAATGCTAACGCTAATCCTCATCCTCACCCTCATTGTAACTGTAACCTTAACCCTAACCCTAACAATAACTCTAAACCTAGTCCCTAACCCTCACTGTAACCCTAACCATAACACTAACACTAAACCTAAACCTAAACCTAACCGTCAACCTAACCCTAATCCTCAGCCTCACCCTCACCCTAACAAAACCCTAACCCCAACCTTCACCCTAATCCTAAGCCTAAATCTAACCCTAATTCTAACCCTCACATTCACCCTTACCATAAACCTAATCCTAAACCTAACCCTATCCCTAACCCTCAGCCTAATCCTCACCCTAGACCTCAGCCTAACCCTAATCCTAACCCTAAAACTAATCCTAATTCTCACCCTAACCCTAAACTTAACCTGAACCCTAAACCGAACCCTAACCCTCACCCATATGATGGGGCTAAGCCTGAGCCAAAGCCTAAGCCTAACCCTAACCCTAACGCTCACCCTAGCCCTAAACCTAACACTAACCCTAACTCTAACCCTAAACCTCACACTCACACTAACCCTAAATCTAACCCTAAACCTAAACCTCATCCTAACCCTAACCCTAACAATAAGCTAACCCTAACCCTAACCCTAACCCTACACAAACCTTAACCTTAACACTAACACTGAACCTAACCCTAACCCTAATACTAACCATAACCCTCACCCTAACCCTAACCTCACCCTAACACCAACCCTAATCCTCTCCCTCACCCTAGCCCTCACCCTAACCCTTACCCTCATCCTCACCCTAAACATCACACTAACCCTAACACTAATCCTCAATTTAACCCTCATCCTCACCCTCACCCTATCCCTAACCCTCACCCTAAACCTAACGCTCACCTACCGTAACCCTCACTCTAGGCCTAACCCTCAACTTTACCCTTACCGTCACCCCCACCTTAACCCTCACCCTAACCTTAACCCTCACCCTAACCTTCACCCTAACCCTAACTCTACCCCTAAACCTCACCCTCACCATAACGCTATCTCTAATCCTAACCCTAACACCAAAAACCTCACCCTAACTCTAACACTAACCCTCAACCTCACTGTCACCATAAACCTAACCCTAACAATAACCCTAACTCTAACCCTAATCCTAACCCTCACTCTCACATTAACCCTAATCCTAACCCTAAACCTCACCCTAACCCTAACCCTCACCCTTACCATAACCATAATCCTCATCCTAACCCTCACCATAACACTAACCCCAACCCTAAACCTCACCCTAACAATAAACCTACCCCTCACCCTCACCCTTACCCTCAACCTCACCTTAACTCTAACCCTAACCCTAACAATAACACTAATCCTAACCCTAACCCTAACCCTAACCCTAACCCTAATCCTAACACTCACCCTCAACCTAACCCTAACCCTAACCCAACCCTCACCCTCAGCATCACCCTAACCCTAACTCTAACACTAAACCTCACACTCACCCTAACCCTAACCTAAACCTCACCCTAAACTTAACCCTAAACCTCACACTCACGCTAGCCCTCACCCTAACCCTAAACCTATCCCTAACACTCATCATAACCCTCACCCTAAAAATAAACCTAACCCTCAACCTCACCCTCACCCTAACCCTAACCCTAACCCTAACCCTCAACCTAACCCAAACACTCACCCTCACTATAACCCCTACCCTAACCCTCACCCTAACCCTAAACTTAACCCAAAACGTAACTCTCACCCTATACCTAACACTATCCCTCACCCTCAACTTAACTCTCAACCTCACCCTCACCCTCAGCCTAACCCTAAGCCTATCCCTATCCCTAACCCTAACCCTAACAATCAATCTAACCCTAATTCTAATCAAACCCTAAGCCTAACTCTCACCCTCACCCTATCCCATACCTTAAGCCTAACCCTAACATTAGTCCTAACCCTAACAGTAACCCTCAACCTCACCCTAACACTAACACTATCACCCTAACACTAAACCTCAACCTAACACTAACCCTAACCCTCACACTCACCCTAACCCTAACCCTCATCCTCCCCCTAAACCGCACACTAACCCTAACACTAATCCTCAATCTAACCCTCAACCTCACCCTAACCCTAACCCTAACCCTCACCCTAACCCTAACCCTCACCCTTACTGTAACCCTTACCCTCAGCCTAATCTTCACTTTTACCCTTACCGTCAGCCCAACCCTAACCCTCACCCTAAAACTAACCCTAACTCTAACCCTAAACCGCACCCTCACCCTAACCCGAACTCTATCCCTAACCCTAACACTAAACCTCACCCTATCCCTAAAGCAAACCCTCACCCTGAACAGTATGCTCAGCCTAAACCTAAGCCTAAGCCCAACGTTTACCCTAATCCTCACCTTCACCCTAGCCCTCACCCTAACCCTAATCCTAAACCTAACCCTCATCCTAACCCTCACCCTAACCCTAACCCTAAACCTCACCCTAAACCTCACCCTCACACTAGCCCTCAACCTAGCCCTAATCCTAACCCTAACCCTCAACCCTCCCCATAACCCTAATCCTCACCCTCACCCTAACCCTAAACCTCCCCTTCACCCTCACCCTCAGTCTAACCCTAAGCCTATACCTAACTCTAACCCTAAAACTAACACTAACCCTAAACCTAACCTTAACATTAATCCTAACCCTAACACTAACCCTCAATCTCACCTTAACCCTCACCCTAACCTCAACCGTAACCCTAACACTAAGCCTAACCCTAACCCTCACCCTCAGCCTCACCCTAACCCTAACTCTAACCCTAAATTTCACCCTCACCGTAACCCTTACCCTAAACCTAAACCTAAACCTAAACCTCAACCGAACCCTAACTCTAAACCTCACCCTCACCCTAGCCCTTAACCTAAACCTAATCCTAACCCTAACCCTCATCGTAACCCCCCATCTAACCCTAACCCTAACACTCACCCTAACCCTAACCCTCACCGTCAACCTCACCCTCAGCCTAACCCTAAGCCTAACCCTAAACCTAACCCTAACACAAACACTCACCCTAACCCTAACCATAACCCTCACCCTAACCGTAACCTCACCCTATCACTAATCCTAATCCTCACATTCACCCTAGCCCTAACCCTAAACCTAACCCTCACCCTCACCTTAAATCTCACACTCACCCTTACATTAATCCTCAATCTAACACTCAGCCTCAGCCTAACCCTAACCCTAACCCTCACCTAACCCTAACCCTCACCCTTACTGTAACCCTCAACCTAGGCCTAACCCTCACCTTTACCCTTATGGTCACCCCCAACTTAACCCTAACCCTAATACTAACCCTCACCCTAACCCCCACCCTAACCCTCACCTTAACCCTAAAACTAACCCCAAACCACCCCTTCACCCTAAACCTAACTCTAAAGTAACCCAAACCCTAAACCTCACCCTAACCCTAACCCTAATCCTAACCCTAACCCTCACCCTATCCCTAAGCCTAGCCCTAACTCTAAGCCTAACCCTCACACTCACCCTCACCCTAACCGTAACAGTAAACCTAACCATAACAATAACCCTAACCCTAATCCTAACCCAAACTGTAACCATAACCCTCATTGTAACCCATACCGTAACCCTAACACTAACCCTCACACTAACCCAAACAATAAGCTCTCCCTAACCCTAACTCTAACCCCAAGCGTAACACTAAAAACCTCACCCTAACTCTAACCCTAACCCTCACCCTCACCTTAACCTTAAACCTAACACTAACCCTAACAATAACACTAACCCTAACCCTAATCATAATCCTCAACCTCACACTAACCCTGATCCTAACTCTAACCCTCACCCTTACCCTAACCCTCACACTTCCCCTACCCCTAACCCTCATCCTTACCCTCAACCTAACCCTAACCCTAAACCTAAACCTCACACTAACACTAAACCTAACCCTCATCCTCACCCGAACCCTCACCCTAACTCTAATCCTAACCCTAATCCTCATCCTAAGCCTCACCCAAACCCTAACCCTAAACCTCACCCTAACCCTAACCCTAAACCTAACCCTCAACCTAACCCTAATCCTCACGCTCAACTTAACACTAACCCTAACCCTCAACCTAACCCTAAACTTAACCTGAACCCTAACTCTTACCCTAACCCTAACCCTAACCCTCACCCTAACCCTAACCCTCACCCTCAGTGAAAACCTAAGCCTAACCCTAACCCTAACCCTCACACTCACCCTAACCTTACCCTAATCCTAATCCTAAACCTAACCCTAACCCTCACCTCAGCCTCACCTTAACCCTAACTCTAACCCTAAAAATCACCCTCACCCTAAACCTAACCCTAACCCTAAACCTAAACCTCACCCTAACCCTAATCCTTAACCTCACCCTCACCCTAGCCCTCACCCTAACCCTAATCCTAACCCTAACCCTCATCCTAACACTCCCGATAACCCTATCTGAAACCCTCACCCTAACCCTAATCGTCAAACTCACCCTCACCCTCAGCCAAACACTAAGCCTATCCACAAGCCTTACCAGAAACCTAAACCTAACCCTCATACTCACCCGCACCCTCACCCTCACCATAACTCTAAACCTAACCCAAACCTAACCCTAAACCTCACCCTAACTCTAACCGTAATCCTAACCCTCACCCTCACTCTAACCCTAAAACAAACCCTAACCCGAACCCTCACCCTAACCTTCCCCTAATCCTATATCTAGCCCTGAAACTCACCCTCAACCTAACTCTAACCCTAGCCTTAACCCTAAACCTCACCCTAACCCTAACACTAACCCTGACTCCCACCCTCACTCTCACCGTAACTCTAACCCTAACCCTAAAAATAACACTAAGCCTAATCCTAACCATCACCCTAACCCTAATCCTCACCCCCAACCTCACCATCAGCCTCAAACTCATGCTCACCCAAACCTAAACCTAAACCTAAACCTGTCCCTTAATCTCACCTTAACCCTCCCCCTCCCCCTAACCCAAACACTAACCATAACCCTAAATCTCAATCTTACCCTCCCCCAAACCCTAACTCTAACCCTAAACCTCACCCTCACCCTAACCCTAAAACACCCTAACCCTAACCCTCAACCTCACCCTCAACCACACCGTAACACTAACCCTGTCCCTAACAATAACTCTAACCTTAAACCTATCCCTAAATATAACCCTCACCCTCAGCCTCATGCTCACTGAAAACTTAACCCTAACCATAACACTAAAAATAACCCTAACCCTAACCTTAACCCTACCCCTATTACTGAACCCCACTCTCACACTCAGCCTAAACAAAACCCTAACCCTAACCCTAACCCTAACCCTCCTTGTAACCCTAACCCTAACACTAACACTAACACTAACCCTAAACCAAACACTAAAACTAAACCTAATCCTCTGCCTCACCTTCACCCTAATCCAAACCCTAACCCTAACCCTCACCCTAACCCTAAGCCTAACCATAACCCTTAGCCTAACCCTCACCCTCACCCTTATGCTACCCCAAATCCTAAACCTAACCTTATCCCTAACCCTAACCCTCACCCAAGATCTCACCCTAAACCTATTCCTAACCCTAAACCTCATCCTAACCCTCACACTAAACCTAACCCTAACCCGAACCCTAACCCGAACCATAACCCTCCCCCTCATGCTCAGCCTAAGCCTAAGCCTAAGCCTAAACCTAACCCTAACCCTAACCCTATCCCTAACCCTAACCCTAACCCTAACTCTAACCCTAAATCTCACCCTCACCCTAACACTCAGTCTAACCCTAACCCTAAAACTAAACCTCATCCTAACCCTAACCCTAACCCTCACCCTCACCCTCACCCTAACCGTAAACATAACCCTAACCCTAACAATAACGCAAACCCTAACCCTAAACATCACCCTAACATTTACCCTCACCCTAACACTAACCCTAGCGCTAACACTAACAATCACACTAAACCTAAACATCACCCTAACCCTAACCTCACTCTAACACTAACACTAAACCTCACCCTCACCCTAACCCTAACACCCATCCTCACCCTAACCTCACACTAACCCTAACACTAATCCTCAATCTAAACCTCACCCTCACCCTAACCCTAAACCTAACCCTCACCATAACCGTAACCCTCACACTTACCGTAACCCTCACCCTCAGCCTAACCCTCACCTTTACCCTTACCGTCACCCGCACCCTAAACCTCACCCTAACCCCAAACCTCTCCCTAACCCTAACTCTACACCTAAACCTCACCCTCACCCTAAACCTAACTCTAACACTTACCCTATCACTAAACCTCAGCCTCACCCTTTCCTTAACCCTCACACTCACCCTCACCATAACCATAACCATAAACCTAACAATAACCCTAAACCTAACCCTAACCCTCACCCTAACCATAACGCTCACCCTAAACATCACCCTCAACCTAACACTTACCCTCACCCTAACACTAACCCTAACACTAACCCTAACCCTAACACTAACCCTAACCCTCACTCTAATCCTAAACCTCACCCTAACCGTAACCCTAACTCTAAACCTCACCCTCTTCCTAGCCCTCACACTAACCCTAATTCTAAACCTCTCCATCTCCCTAACCCTAGCCCTAATCCTCAGCCTAAACCTCACACTAACCCTAACCTTAAACCTAATGCTCAATCAAACCCTCACCCTAACCTTAACCCTAACACTAAACCTAACCCTAACACACACACTCACCTTCACCCTAAATCTAACAATAACCCTAAACCTTACCCTAACTCATCCCCTAACTCTCACGCTAAACCTAACACTAACACTAAACCTAACCCTAAACCTCAAGCTCTCACCCTAACCATAACTCTAAATCTAAAACTAACGTTCACCCTAAACCTAACTCTAACCTTAACCCAATCCCTAAACCTCACCCTAAACCTAACACTAAACATCACCCTCACCCTCACCATAACCGTAACTCTAAACCTAACCCTAACAATAACCCTAACCCTAATGCTAACCCTCACCATAACAATAACCCTCACCCTCACCCTCACCCTAACCCTCAGCCTCGCCCTTACCCTCACCCTCACCCTAACCCAAACCCTCACCCTAAAACTAACCCTGACCCTAACACTAATCCTAACCCTAACACTAACCCTCACACTAATCCTAACCCTAACCTCACCCTAAACCTAACCCTAACCCTAACCCTCAACCTAACCCTAACCCTCACGCTCAACATAACCCTAACCCTAACACTCACCCTAACCCTAAACTTAACCTGAACCCTAACTCTCACCCTAACCCTAACCCTAATCCTCACCCTAACCCTAACCCTCACCCTCACCCTCAATGTAACCCTAAGCCTAACCCTAAATGTTACCTTAAACCTCACACTCACCCTATCCCTTACCCTAATCCTAATCCTTACCCTAAATCTAACCTGACCCTAAGCCTCAACTTAACCCTAACTCCAACCCTAAACCTCACCCTCACCATAACCCTATCCCTAACCCTAACTGTAAACCTCACCTTAACCCTAACCCTCACCATAGCCCTCACCCTAACCCTAATCCTAACCCTAACACTCATCTTATCCCTCCCCATAACCCTAATCCTAACCCTCGCCGTAACCCTAACCCTCACCCTCACCCTCAGCCTAAACTTAAGCCTAACCCTAACCATCACACTCACCCTAAACCTAACCGTAAACCTCACCCTAACCCTATACTTCACCCTCACGCTCACCCTCAGCCTAACCCTAAGCCTAACCCGTAACCTAACCCTAACATTCACACTCACCCTAAACCTAACCTTAATCGTAATCCTAATCCTAACCCTAACCCTAACCCTCACCCTCAACCTAACCCTCACCTTAAGCCTAAACCTAACATTAATTCTAAACCTAACCCTCACCCTCAGCCTGACCCTAACCCTAACTCTAACCCTAAACCTCACCTGACCCTAACCCTAAACCAAACCCTATCCCTCAGCCTCATCTGAACCATAACCCTAAACCTCACCCTCACCCTCACAGTAACCATAACCCTAATCCTAACGCTAACAATAACCCTAACTCTAACCCTAACCCTCGCCCTAACCATAACCCTCACCCTAAACCTAACACTCACCCTAACACTTACCCTCACCTTAACACTAACCCTAACCCTAATACTAACCCTCACACTAACCCTAGTCATCACCCAAACCCTAAACCTCACCCTACCACTAACCCTAAACCTCACCCTCTCCCTAGCCCTCACCCTAAACCTTAACCCTCATCCTCACCCTAAACCTCACAGTAACCCTAACACTAATCCTCAATCTAACCCTCACCCTCACCCAAACCCTAAACCTAAACCTCACCCTAACATTAACCCTGACACTTAACTTAACCCTCACCCTAAGCCTAACTCTCAACTTTACACTTACCATCACCCCCACATTAACCCTAACACTAAATCTCACCCTAACCCTAACCCTAACACTCACCATCAACCTCACGCTCAGCCTAACCCTAAGCCTAAGCCTAAGCCTAACCCTCACCCTCACCCTCACCCTCAGCCAAAACCTAAGGCTAACCCTAACCCTACTCCTAACCCTCACACTCACCCTGTCCCTAACCTTAATCCTAACCCTAACCCTAACCCTAACCTTCACCCTCAAACTCAGCCTAACCCTAACCCTAATTCTAACCCTAAACCTCACCCTCAGATTAACCCTAATACTAACCCTAACCCTAACCCTAACCCTCCCCCTAACTCTCACCCTAACCCTAACTGTAACACTAACCATAACCCTAAACCTCACCCTAACACTCACCCTAACTGTAACTCTAACCCTAAACGTCACCCTCACCATCACCCTAACCCTAACCCTCACCCTAACACTTACCCTCACCCTAACGCTCACGCTAACCCTCACACTCACCCTCACCCTAACCCTAATCCTAAACCTAACCCTAAAACAAAACCTCATCCTAACAATCCCCCTAACCCTAACTCTAACCCTAAACCTCACCCTCAAACTACCCCTAACCCTAGCCCTAAACCTCAACCTAAATGTCAGCCTAACCCTAACCCACACCCTCACACTCAACCTCACTGTAACTCTAAGCCTATCCCCAACAATAATACTAATCCTAACCCTAACCCTCAGCCTCACCCTCACCGCAAACTTAACCCTAACCATAATCCTTACAATAAGCCTAGCCCTAACCCTAACCATAACCCTAACCCTAACCCTAATTCTAAACCTAACCCTATCCCTAAGCCTAACCCTAACCCTAACTTCACACTCACCCTCACCCTAATCCGAATCCTAACCCTAACCGTATGCCTAAACCTAACCCTCACCATAACCCTCACCCTAGCCCTCACCCTCATGCTCGGCCTAAGCATAAGCATAAGCCTTAGCCTATTCCTAACCCTAACCCTCACACTAACCCTAACCCTAACACTAACCCTAACTCTAATCGTAAACCTCATGCTCACCCTAACCCTAACTGCAACTCCAACTCTAAAACTAACCCTAAACCTAACCCTAAAATAACCCTAACCCCAACCCTAAATCTACCCCTATATCTCATGCTCACCCTAAAGCTAACTCTAAACCTAACCCTAACACTAAAACTCACCGTAACCCTAACCTTAACTCTCAGGCTAAACCTAACCCTCACCCTCACCCTCACTCTCAGCCTAAACCTAAGGTTAACCCTAACCCTAACCCTAACCCTCACACTCACCCTAACCCTAACCCTAATCCTAATCCTAATCCTAGCCTTAACACTAACCCTCACCCTAACCCTCACCCTAACCCTCGCCCTAACCCTAACCCTAAAACTAACCCTCACCCTCAGCCTCACCCTAACCCTAATTCTAACACTAAACCTCAACCACACCCTAACGCTAACGCTAACCCTAACCCTAACCATAAAAATCCCCCTAATTCTCACCCTAACCCTAACACTAACACACTAACCTTAAAGCTCAACCTAACCTTCACCCTAAACCTAACTCTATCACTAAACCTCACCCTCACCCAACTCTCACATCAACTCTAACCCTCACCCTAACACTTACCCTCACCCTAACACTAACCCAACATTAACACTAACCCTCAAACTAACCCTAAACTTAACCCTAACCCTAAACCTCAACCTAACCCTCACCCTCACCTTAACCGTAATACTAACCCTATGCCTAACCCTTACCCAAACCGTCGCCTTAACCATATATTTAACCTAAAACCTCACCCTAACCCTAACCCTAAGCCTAACCCTAACCCTAACCCTAATGCTAAACCTAACCCTAACCCTAACCCTAAAAGTAAGCCTAATGCTCAGCCTCACCCTCACCTTAACCCAAACCCTAACCCTAACACACACCCTAACCCTCACCCTAACTCTCAGGCTAACCCTAACCCTAACCCTAACCCTAACAATCACCCTCACCCTAACCCTAATCCTAAACCTAACCCATTTCCTAACCCTAACGCTCACCCTAACCTTCACCCTAGCCTCACCCTAACCCTAATCCTAACCCTAAACCTCATCCTAACCCTCACCCTAACCCTAACCCTCACCCTAACCCTAACTCTCACCCTCACGCTCATGCTCGGCCTAAGCATACGCCTAAGCCTAACCCTAACCCTAACCCTATACCTAACCTTCACCCTAACCCTAACCCTAACACTAACTCTAACTCTAACCCTAAATATCACACTCACCCTATCCCTAAATCTAACCCTAACCCTCACACTAACCATTACACTCGCCCTTTCCCTAACCCTCACCCTAACACTTACCCTCACATTAACACTAAATCTAACAATAACATTAAGGCTCACCATAACCCTAACCCTCATTCTCACCCTAAACCTCACACTAACCCTAATACTAATCCTCAATCTAACCCTCACCCTCACCCTAACCCTAACACTAACCCTCACCCTAACCCTAACACTAACACTCACCCTAACCCTAACCCTCACTCTTACCGTAACCCTCACCCTCAGCCTAACCCTCAACTTTACCCTTAACGTCACCCCCACCCTAACCCGCACTCTAACCATAACCCTAACCCTAACCCTCACCTTAACCCTAGCTCTACACCTAAACCTCACCCTCATGCTAACACTAACTCTAACCCTAACACTAAACCTCACCCTAAGCCTAACCCTAACCCTTACCCACACTCTCACCGTAACCGTAACACTAACCCTAACCCTAACAATAAACCTAAACCTAACCCTAACCCTCAACATAAACTTAACACTCATCTGAACCCTAAACCTCACCCTAACACTTACCCTCACCCTTACACTAACCCTAACACTAACACTAACCCTCACTCTAACCTTAAACCTCACCCTAATTCTAAACCTCACCCTAACCCTAACCCTAAACCTAACCCTCACCCTCACCCTAGCACTCACCCTAACCCTAATTCTAACCCTCACTCTCACCCTAAACCTAACCCTCATCCTCACCCTAAAGCTCACACTAACCTTAAACCTAATCCTCAAACTAAAGCTCACCCTAACCCTTATCCTAACCCTAAACTTAAAACTAAATTTCACCCTTATCTTAAACCTCACCCTCAGCCTAAACTTCACCTTTACCCTTACCATCATCCTCACCCTAACCCTCACCCTAACCCTAAATCCCATCCTAACCCTCACCCTAAGAGTAAACCTAACCATCACCCTAACACTAACCCTCACCCTCACCCTCACGCTCAGCCTAACCCTAAGCCTAAGCCTAAACCTTACCCTAACCCTCACCCTCACCCTAGCCTTCACCTGAAACCTAATCCTAACCCTAACCCTCATCCTAACACTCACACTAACCCTAACCCTAACCATTACCATAAGCCTAATCCTCAACCCCACCCTCACCCTCAGCCTAACCTTAAGCCTAAGCCTAAGATTAACCCTAACCCTCACACTCACACTCAAGCTAAACCTAATCCTAACCCTAACCCTAAACATAACCCTAAACCTCAACCTAACCTTCACCCTACACTTAACCCTAACCCTAACACTAACACTAACCCTCAACCTAACCCTCCAACTAACCCTAAATCTAACACTAAACTTCACCCTCACCCTAAAACTAATCCTATCTATAACCCTAAACCTCACCCTAACGCTAACCCTAATCCTCACCCTCACCCTCACCTTAACCATCAGGATAACTCTAACCCTAACCCTAACAATAACACTAATCCTAACCCTAAACCTAACCATAACCTGAACACTAATCCTAACACTCACCCTCACCCTAAACCTAATCCTAACCCTAACCCTCACCCTAACCCTAACCCTCACCCTCACTGTAACCTTAATCCTCAACCTAACCATAACCCTAACCCTAAACCTTAACCTAACACTAACCCTAACCCTCACCCTCATCCTAGACCTCACCCTTACCCTAATCCTAACCCTAATCCTCATCCTAACCCGCACACCAACCCTAACCCTAACCATCACTCTAACACTAACCTTAACCCTCAACCTAACCCTAAACCTCACGCTCACCCTAACCCTAACCCTCACCCTAACCCTGAACTTAACCGAACCCTAACACTCACCCTAACCCTAACCCTAACCCGAACCCTAACTCTAACCCTTACCCTCACCCTCACCCTCAGCCTAACCCTAAGGCTAAGCCTAACCCTAACCGTAACTGTCAAACTCACCCTAAACCTTACCCTAATCCTAATAGTAACCCTAAGCCTAACCCTCAACCTAAACCTAACCCTCAACCTAACCCTAACTCTAACACTAACCCTAACCCTCAACCTCAGCCTCAAGTTAAACCTACCTCTAAATCTCACCCTCACCCTAACCCTAACCCTAACACTAAACCTCACCCTAATCCTAAGCTAAACCTCACCCTCACCCTAGCCCTCACCCTAACCCTAATCCTACACTTAACCTTATTCCTAAACCTCAAACTAACCCTCACCCTCACCATAAACCTAAGACTAACACTAACCCTCAACCTCACCCTAACCCTCCACTTAACCCTAACTCTAACCCTAAACCTCATCCTCACCCTAACTCTAAACCTAAACCTAACCCTAAACCTCACCCTAAAACTCAAACTAACACTAACCCTCACCCTCACCCTCAAACTCACCGTAAATCTAACAATAACCCTAAGAATAACACTAACCCTAACCATAGCCATAACCCTAACAATAACTGACACCCTCAGCCTCAACCTCACAGCAAACATAACCCTAAACATAACACTAACAATAACCCTAACCCTAACCCTAATCTTAACTCTAATCCTCACCGCCACCATCACCCTCAGCCTAACATGAAGCCTAATCCTAACCCTAACCCTAACCCTAAACCTCACCGTAATGCTAACCCTAACCCTCACCCTAAAACTAACACTAACCCTAACACTAAACCTAACCCTAATTCTCAGCCTCACCCTCACCCTAACCCAAACCCTAACCCTAACCCTCACCCTAACCCTAAGCCTATATCTAACCCTAAAGCTCACCCTCACCCTAACCCTAACCCTAAACCTAACCCTTAACCCCACACTAACCATAACACTAACCCTCAACCGCACCCTCACCCTCAAAGGAACTCTAACCCTAACCCAAACAATAACACTAAACCTAAACCTAATCATCACCTTAACCCTAATCCTCACCCCTATCCTCACCCTCAGCCTAACCCTAAGACTAAACCTAACCCTCATCCAAACCCTCACACTCACTCTCACCCTATCCCTAATACTAAATCTAACCCTATCCCTAAACCTCAACCTACCCTTCATCTTCACCCTAACCCTAACACTAACCCTATCCCCTAAATCTCAACCTAACCCTCACCCTCACCCTAACCCTAACACTAACCCTAACCCTAAACTTCATCCTAACCCTCCCCCAAACACTAACTCTAACCCTAAACCTCACCCTCACCCTCACCCTAACCCTAACCCTAACCCTAAACCTCAACCTAACACTAACCCTCACCCTCAACCTCAACCTCACCGTAACTCTAATCCTATCCCTAAAGATAACACTAACCCTAACCCTATCCTTAACCATAACCCTCACGCTCAGCCTCACCCTCACTGCAAACTTAACCCTAACCATAACACTAAAAATAATCCTAACCCTAACCCTAACCCTAACCCTAAACCTCACCCCCACCCTCACCCTCAGCCTAACCCTAAGCCTATCCCTAACCCTAACCCTAACCCTAAATGTAAACCTAACCCTAACCCTAACACTAACACTAACACTAACCCTAAACTTACCCCTAACACAAACCCTAACCCTAATCCTCAACCTAACCCTAAGCCTATCCCTAACCCTAACCCTAACCCTCATACTCAGTCTCACCCTAAACCAAATCCTAAAGCTAACCCTATCCCTAAACCTAACCCTCAACCTAACCCTCACACTTGCCCTCACCCTAAACCTAACCCTAACCCTCACCCTAACCCTAATCATAACCCTCCCCCTCATGTTCGGCCTAAGCCTAAGCCTAAGCCTAAGCCTAAACCTAACCGTAACACTCAACCTATCCCTAAACCTAACACTAACTCTAACTCTAACCCTAAATCTCACCCTCACCCTAAGCCTAACTCTAACCCTAACCCGAAACCTAAACCTCATCCAAAACCTAACCCTAAACCTAACCATCACCCTAATTTTTACCCTCACCCGAAAACTAACCCTAACGCTAACACTAACACTCACAGTAACCCTAATAATCACCCTAACCCTAAACCTCACCCTAACACTAACCCTAACCCTCTTCCTCACCCTAGACCTCAGCCTAAGCCTAACCCTCATTATCACCCTAAACCTCACACTAACCCTAACACTAATCCTCAATCTAACCCTCACCCTCACCCTAACCCTAAACCTAAACCTCACGCTAACCCTAACCCTCACCCTTACCGTAACCCTCACCCACAGCCTAACCCTCACTTTTACCCTTACCGTCATCCGCACCATAACATTCACCCTAACCCTAAATCTACACCTAAACCTCACCCTCACCCTCACCCTCACCCTAACTCTAACCCTTACCCTTACACTAAACCTCACCCTAACCCTATCCCTAACCCTCAGCCTCACCCTCAACCTCAGCCTAACTCTAACCCTAAGCATAACCCTAACACTAAGGCTCACACTCACCCTCACCCTAAACCTAACCTAACCCTGACCCTAACCTTAACCCTAACACTAACGCTAACCCTAACCCTCAAACTAACCCTAACCCTCTTCCTCACCCGAAACCTCACACTAACTCTAACTCTAACCCTAATCTCCAATCTAACCCTCACCCTAACCATAACACTCAACCTAACCCTAACCCTCACCCTAACACTTACCCTCACCCTAACACTAACCCTAACGCTAACACTAACCCTAACACTAACCCTAACCCTCACCCTAATCCTAAACTTCACCCTAACCCTAACCCTAACTCTAACCCTCACCCTCACCCTAGACCTCACCCTAACCCTAATTCTAACCCTAACCCTGACCATAACCCTAACACTCATCCTCACGCTAAACCTCACACTAACCTAACTCTAAACCTAATCCCCAATCTAACCCTCACCCTAACCCTCAAACTAATCCTAAACTTCACCCTCACCTTCACCCTCAGCCTAAACCTAAGGCTAACCATAACCCTAACCCTAAACCTCACACTCACCCTCACCCTATCCCAAATCCTAATCCTAATCCTAACCCTAACACACACCCTCAACCTCAGCCTCAACCTAACCCTAATTCTAACCCTAAACCTCACCCCACCCTCACCCTCAGCCTAACCCAAAGAATAACCCTAAGCGTAACCCTAACCCTAACACTCACCATAACCCTAACCCTAACCCTAACACTAAACCTAACCCTAACCCTAACCCTCGCACTCAATCTTACCCTAAACCTAATCCTAGCCCTAACCCTATACCTAACCCTAACCCTCACCCTACACCTCAACCTAGCTCTCTGCCTAACCCTAATCCTAACCCTAAACCTCATCCTAACCCTCACCCTAAACCTAACCCTAAACCGAACCCTAACCCGAACCCTAACCCGAACCCTCATGCTGAGCCTAAGCCTAAGCCTAAGCCTAAGCCTAAGCCTAAACCTAAACCCAACCCTCACCCTAACCCTAACCCTAACCCTTACCGTAACCCTCACCCTCAGCCTAACCCTCAACTTTAGCCTTAACGTTATCCCCAACCTAACCCGCAACCTAACCCTAACCGTCACCCTAACCCTAACACTATACCTAAACCTCACCCTCACTCTAACCCTAAACCTAACACTAAGACTAAACTTCACCCTAGGCCTAAACCTAAACCTCACCCTCTCCCTCTCCCTCAACATAACTCTAAACCTAATGCTAACAATAACACTAATCCTAACGCTAAACCTAAACCTAACCCTAATCCTAACACTCACCCTCACCCTAACACTAATCCTAACCCTAACCCTCACAGTAACCCTAACTCTCACCCTCACCGTAACCCTAACCCTCAACCTAACCCTCACACTAACCCTAACCCTAACCTTAAACCTTAATCTAACACTAACCATAACCCTCACCCTCACCCTAGCCCTCAAGCAAACTCTAATCCTAACCCTAATCCTCACCCTTACCCTCACCCTAACCCTAAAACCCACCCTAACCTTAACCCTAACCCTAACCCTAAACCTAACTCTAATCCTCACACTCACCATAACCCTAACCCTAACCCTCACCCTAAGCCTAAACTTAACCGAACCATAAATCCCACCCTAACCCTCACCCTAATCCTAATCCTCACCCTCCCCTCACCCTCAGCCTAACCCTAAGCCTAAGCCTAACCCTAACCCACACACTCACCCTAACCCTTACCTAATCCTAATTGTAACCCTAAGCCTAACCCACACCCTTATCCTAAACCTCACCCTAACCCTAAATCTAACCCTAACCCTAACCCTAACCCTAAACCTCAGCCTCACCCTAACCCTAACCCTAACTCTAAACCTCACCCTAACCCTAATCCTAAACCTCACCCTGTCCCGAACCCTCACCCTAACCCTATTCCTCACCCTAACCCTCATCCTAACACTCACCCTAACACTAACCCTAACACTCAAACTCACCCTAACCCTAATCCTAACCATAAACTTCAACCTAACCCTAACCCTAACTCTAACCCTAACTCGATCCCAAACTCTCACCCTAAGCCTAACCCTGACCCTCACCCTAACCCTAAACCTCACCCTTACCATAACTCTCACCCTCAGCCTAACCCTCACGTTTACCCTTACCATCACTCCCACCCTCAGTCTCACCCTAACCCTAATTGTAACCCTAAACCTCACCCTCACCCTCACCCTCAGCCTAAACCTAAGGCTAACCCTAACCCTAACCCTTACCCTCACACTCACCCTAACCCTAACCCAAAACCTAATCCTAACCCTATCTCTAACCCTCACCCTCAGCCTCAACCTAACCCTAATTCTAACCCTAAACCTCACCCCCACCCTCACCGTGAGCCTAACGAAAAGCCTAACCCTAAGCCTAAACCTAACCGAACCCTCACCGTAACCCTTACCCTAACCCTAACACTAACCTTAACCATAAACCTAACCCTCACACTCACCCTTACCCTAACCTTAATCCTAAACCAAACCAATACCTAACCCTAACCCTCACCCTAAACCTCTTCCTAGCTCTCATCCTAACCCTAATTCTAACCCTAAACCTCATCCTAACCCGAACCCGAACCCGAACAAGAACCCTCACCGACATGCTGGGCCTAAGCATAAGGCTAAGTCTTACCCTAACCCACACCCTCTCCTCAGCCCTAACCCTAACCCTAAACCTAACCATCACCCTAACCCTAATCCTCAACCCCACCCTCACCATCAGCCTAAGCCTAATCCTAAGCCTAATGGTAAACCTAACACTCACACTCACCCTCACCCTAACCTTAATCCTATCCTAAACCTAACTCTAAACCTAACCTTCTCCCTAACTCTCACCTAACCCTATGCCTAACACTAACCCTAAACCTAACCCTCAACCTAACCCTCACCCTCCCCCTAACCTTAACCCTAAACCTCACCCTCACTCTAACCCTAACTGTAACCCTAACCCAAACCCTAAAACTCACCCAAACCATAACCCTAACCCTCACCCTCACCCTCACCGCAACCATGACCCTAAACCTAAGCCTAACAATAACTGAACCCCAATTCTAACCATCACCCTAACCATAACTCTCATCCTAACCCATACCGTCACCCTAACACTTACCATCCCCCTAAGACTAACCCTAACACTAACACTAACCCTCACACTAACCCTAACCCTAACCCTAACCCTAAACCTCAAACTAACCCTCACCCTAAACCTAACCCTACCACTAACCCTAACCCTAACCCTCAACCAAACCCTCACCCTAACCCTATATCTAACACTAAACCTCACACTAACCCTAACCCTAACCCTAAACCTAACCCTAAACCTCACCCTAACCCTAACCCTCAACTGCACCCTCACCCTCACCGTAACTCTAACCCTAACCCTAACAATAACACTAACCCTAACCTGAACCATCACCCTAACCCTAATCCTCACCCCCAACCTCACCCACAGCCTAACCCAAAGCCTAAGCCTAATCCTAACCTTAACCCTCAAACTCACCCTAACCTTAACCCTAATCTTAAACCTAAACCTATCCCTAAACCTCAACCTAACCCTCACCCTTACCCTAACTCTAACACTAACCCTAAACCTAAACTTCACCCTAACCCACACCGTAACCCTAAGTCTAAACCAAAACCTCA
Source organism: Dipodomys merriami (assembly GCF_024711535.1). Lineage (NCBI taxonomy): Eukaryota > Metazoa > Chordata > Mammalia > Rodentia > Heteromyidae > Dipodomys > Dipodomys merriami. The sequence continues at coordinate 57,822 of NW_027203217.1, read as the reverse complement.
CCCTCACACTAACCTTAACACTAACCATAACCCTAAACCCCACACTAAACCTAACCTTCACCCTCACCCTCAACCTCACTGTTACTCTAACCCTAACCCTAACAATAACACTAATCCTAACCCTAACATTAACCATAAACATAACCCTCACCCTCATCCTCACCCTCACCTCAAATATAACCCTAACCATAACACTAAAAATAACCCTAACCCTAAGCCTATGCCAAACCCTAATTCTAATCCTCAACCCCACCTTCACCCTCAGCCTAACCCTAAGCCCAACCCTATCTCTAACCCTAAACCTAAACATCACCTTAACCCTAACCCTAACACTAACCCTAACACTAACCCTAAACCTAAACCAAACCCTAAACCTAACCCTAATCCTCAGCCTCTACCTCACCCTAACCCTAACCCTAACCCTAACCCTCACCCTAAATCTAAGCCTAACCCTAACCCTAACCCTAACACTCACATTCAACCTCACCCTAACCCTAATCCTAAACCTAACCTTATCCCAACCCTAAAACTCATCCTAACCCTCACCCTAAACCTAACCCTAACCCTAAGCCTAACCCTCACCCTCACCTCAAATATAACCCTAACCATAACACTAAAAATAACCCTAACCCTAAGCCTATGCCAAACCCTAATTCTAATCCTCACCCCCACCCTCACCCTCAGCCTAACCCTAAGCCTAACCCTATCTCTAACCCTAAACCTAAACATCACCTTAACCCTAACCCTAACACTAACCCTAACACTAACCCTAAACCTAAACCAAACCCTAAACCTAACCCTAATCCTCAGCCTCTACCTCACCCTAACCCTAACCCTAACCCTAACCCTCACCCTAAATCTAAGCCTAACCCTAACCCTAACCCTAACACTCACATTCAACCTCACCCTAACCCTAATCCTAAACCTAACCTTATCCCAACCCTAAAACTCATCCTAACCCTCACCCTAAACCTAACCCTAACCCTAAGCCTAACCCTCAACCTCAGGCTCAGCCTAAGCCTAAGCATAAGCCTAAGCCTAACCCTAACCCCAACCCTAAGCCTAACCCTAACCCTAAACCTAACCATCACCCTAACCACAACCCTCACCCAAACCCTAACCTTCACCCTAATATTATCCTCACCCTAACACTAAACCTAACGCTCACACTAATCCTCACCTTCACCCTAGCCCTCACCCTAACCCTAACCCTCACCCTCACTATCAGTGTAACCCTAAGCCTAACCCTAACCCTAAACCTTACACTCATGCTCACCCTAACCCTTACCCTAAACCTAACCCTAACCCTAACCCACACCCTCAGGCTCACCTTAACCCTAAATCTAAAACTAACCCTAAACCTCACCCTAACCCTAACCCTAAAAGTCACCGATACCATAGAACTCACCCTAACCCTAATCCTAACCATAACCATAATCCTAACCCTCCTCATAACCCTAACCTTAACAATCACCCAAACCCTAACCCTCACTCTCACCTTCACCCTCAGCCCAACCCTAAGCCTAACCCTAAACCTAACCCGCACACTCACCTTAACCCTAACCCTAACCCTAATCTTAACCCTAACCCTAACCTCACCCTCACCTAAACTCTCACCCTAAACTAAACCTAAACGTAACACTAACCCTAACCCTAACGATAACCCTAACCCTCACCTTCATCCTCACCCTAACACTAACTCTAACCCTAAACCTCACCCTCACCCTAAACCAAACCTTAACCCTAAAACTCACACTAAACCTAACCCTAAATCTCACCCTCACCCTAGCCCTTACCCTAAAAATAACCCTCACCTTAATCCTAACGCTCACCCTAACCCTTATCCTAACCCTAATCGTAACCCTAATGCTCATCCTAACCCTCACCCTAACCCTAACCCTCACACTCAACCTAACCCTCAGCCAAACCCTAAGCCTAACCTTAAACCTAACCCTAACACACACACTCACCCACACCCTAAGCCTAATCCTATCCCTAAACCTAAACCTATTCCTAAATCTCTCCGGAACTCTCACCTAACCCTAAACCTAACACTAACCCTCACCCTAACCATATCCCTCACCCTAACCCTAACCTTCACAGTAACACTTATCCTCACCCTAACACTAACCCTAACGCTAAAACTAACGCTCACACTAATCCTCACCATCACCCTAGCCCTTAACCTAACCCTAACCCTCATCTACACCCTAAACCTCACACTAACCCTACCACTAATCCTCAATCTAACCCTCACCTTCACCCTAACCTAACACTAACCCTGACCTTAACCCTAACCCTAACCCTAACCCTAACCCTAACCCTCACCCTTACCGTAATCATCACCCTCAGTTAAAACCTCACATTTACACTTACTGTGACCCCACCCTAAACCGCACCCTAACCCTAACCAACACCTAACCTCACCCTAAACCTAACCCTAACACTCACCCTAAACATAAACCTCACCCTAACCCTAACCCTCACCCAAACACTTACCCTCAATTAACACTAACCCTAAACCTAACACTAAAGCTCACACTAACCCTAACCCTAATCCTAATCCTAAACCTCACCATAACCCTAACCCTAAAACTAATCCTCACCCTCACCCTTGCCCTCACCCTAACCCTAATTCTAACCCTCACCCTCACCCTAAACCTAACCCTCATCCTCACCCTAAACCTCACACTAACCCTAAACCTAATCCTCAATCTAACCCTCACCCTAAGCCTAACCCTAACATTTCCCCTAACCCTAACCCTCACCCTAACCATCCCCCTAACCCTATATTTAACCTTAAACCTCAACCTCACCCTAAACCTAACACTAACCCTAAACTCCACCCTAACCTTAAACCTAACCCTCACCCACACCCTCACCCTCACCATAACTCTAACCCTAACCCTAAGAATAACACTAACCCTAAACCGAACCATCACCCTAACCCTCATTCTCAACCCCTCACCCTAACCCTAATCCTATCCCTAAACCTAACGCTAATCCTAACCCTCACCCTAACTCTCACCTAAACCTAACCTTAACACTAACCCTAACCCTAACCCTCAACCTGAACCTCACCCTACCCCTAACCCTAACCCTAAACCTCACCCTCACTCTAACCCTAACTCTAACCCTAATCCAAACCCTAAACCTCACCCTAACCCTAACCCTAACCTTCACCCTCACCCTCAGCACAACCATGACACTAAACTTAACCCTAACAGTAACCCTAACCCTAATCCTAACCGTCACCCTAACAATAACCCTCAGCCTAACCCATACCCTTACCCTAACAATTACCATCCCCCTAAAACTAAGCCTAACCCTAACACTATACCTCACACTAACCCTAACCCTAACCCTAACCTTAAACCTCAACCTAATTCTCACCCTCAACCTAATCCTAACACTAACCATAAACGTAACCCTCACACTAACCCTCACCCTAACCCTATATCTAATCCTAAACCTCATCCTCACCCTTACCCTAACCCTAACCCTAACCCTCATCCTCACCCTAAACCTCACACTAACCCTAACACAAATCCTCAATCTAACCCTCACCATCACACTAACCCTAACACTAACCCTCACCCGAACCCTAACCCTCAACCTTACCGTAAACATCACCCTCAGCCTAACCCAAAGGTTTACCCTTACCATCACCCCCACCCTAACCCGCACCCTAACCCTAAACAACATCCTAACCCTCACCCTAAAACTAACCCTAACCCTAACCCTCACCCTAACCCTAACCCTCACCCTAACCCTAAACCTCACCCTAACACTTACCCTCACCCTAACTCTAACCCTAACCCTAACACTAACGATCACACTAACACTAACCCTCACCCTAGTCCTAAACCTTACCATAACCCTAACCATAAACCTAACCCTCACCCTCACCCTAGCCCTCACCCTAACCCTAATTCTAACCTTCACCCTCACCCTAACCCTAACCCTCATCCTCACCCTAAACCTCACACTAATACTAAACCTAATCCTCATTCTAACCCTCAACCTAACCCTAACACTTACCCAAACCCTAACCCTCAACCTAACCATCCCCCTAACCCTATATTTAACCCTAAACCTCACCCTCAACCTAACCCTAACACTAAAACTAAACCCCATCCTAACCCTAACCCTAACCCTCACCCACAACCTCACCCTCACCGTAACTCTAACCCTAACCCTAAAAATAACACTAACCCTAAACCGAACCATCACCCTAACCCTAATCCTCACACCCACTGTCACCCTCAGCCTAACCCTAAGCCTAAGCCTAACCCTCACCCTAGCCCTCACACTCACCCTCACCCCAACCCTAATACTAAACCTAACTCTATCCCTAAACCTCAAATTACCCCTCAACCTCACCCTAACCCTAACACTAACCCTAACCCTAAACCTCAATCTAACCCTCCCCCTAACCTTAACTCTAACCCTAACCCTCACCATCACCCTCAAACTCACCATAAATCTAACCCTAACAATAACACTAACCCTAACCCTAAATCTAACCCTCAACCTTAGCCTCACTCTCACCAAAAATTTAACCGTAAACATAACACTAACAATAACCCTAACCCTAAACCTAAACCTAATCCTCAACCCCACCCTCAACTTCAGCCTAACCCTAAGTGTATTCCTAAACCTAACCCTAACCGTAACCCTCACTGTAAACCTAACACTAACACTAAACCTAACCCTAAACCTAACCCTAACCCTAACACTAACCCTAATCCTCATCCTCATCCTCACCCTAACACAAACTCTAACCCTAAACCTCAACCTAACCCTAAGCCTAACCTTAAACCTAACGCTCAAACTCACCCTCACCCTAACCCTACTCCTAAACCTAACCCTTAACCTAACCCTCACCCTAGTACTCAACCTAACCCTAATCATAAAACTAAACCTCATCCTAACCCTCACCCTAACCCTAACCCTAACTTTCACCCTAACCTAACCCTCACCATCATGCTAGGCCTAAGCCTAAGACTAACCCTAACCCCAACCTCACAATAACACTAACCCTAACTCTAACCGTAAACCTCGCTCTCAACCTAACTCTAACTCTAACCTTAACTCTAAACCTAAAACTCATCCTAACCCTACCCTAACCCTCACCCTCAACCTCACTGTAACCGTAACCCTAACCCTAAAACCTAACCCTAAACTTCAACCTAACCATAACCCTCACCCTCAAACTAACCCTCACCCTAACACTTACCCTCACCCTAACACTAACTCTAACCCTAACACTAACCCGAACCATCACCCTTACCCTAAACCTCACCCTAAACCTAAACCTAACCCTCACCCTCACCCTAGCCCTCACCCTAACCCTAAACCTAATCCTCATACTAAAACTCACACTAACCCTAACACTAATCCTCAATCTAACCCTCACCCACACCCTTCCCCTAACCCTAACCCTCACCCTAAACCTAACCCTCACTCTACTGTAATCCTCAGCCTCAGCCTAACCCTCATGTTTACCCTTAACATCACCCCCACCCTAACCCTTACCCTAACCCTCAACCTAACCCTAACCCTAACCCTAACTCTACCTCTAAACCTCACCCTCACCATAACCTTAACTCTAACCCTAACCCAAACACTAAACCATACCCTGACCCTAAACATCACCGTTACCTTAACCCTCACCCTCAGCCTAAACCTCACCTTTAAACTTACCATCATCCTCACCCTAAACCTCACCCTAAACATAAACCTCATCCTAACCCTCACCTTAACCGTAAACCTAACCATCAACTTAACACTAACCCTCACCCTCAACCTCATGCTCAGCCTAACCCTAAGCCTAAGCCTAACCCTTACCCTTACCCTAACCCTCACCCTCACCCTATACCTCACTCTAACCCTAATCCTAACCCTCACCCTCACCATAGACCTCACCCTAACCCTAATCCTAACCCTAACCGTCATCCTAACCCTCACCCTAACCCTAACCCGCACCCTCACCCTCACCCTAACCCTAATCCTAACGCTAACCCTCAACCTAACCCTAACCCTCACCCTCATCGTAACCCTTACCCTAACCCTCACCCTAACACTAAACTTAACCAGAAAACTATCAGCCTAATCCTAACCCTAACCCTCACCCTAACCATAACCCTAAACCATATCCTCACCCTAGCCCTCACCCTAACCCTAATTCTAACCCTAACCATCATCCTAACCCTCCCCGTAACCCTAAAACTAACCCTCACCCTAACCCTAACTCTCAGCCTCAACTTCACGCTCGGCATAAAATTAAGCCTCACCCTAAACCTAACCCTAACACAAACACTCACCCTCACCCTAACCCAAATCCTAACTCTAACGATAACACTAACTCTCCCCCTAACTCTCACTCTAATCCAAACCCTAACACTAACCCTAACCCTAAACCTAACTCTCACCCTAACCCTAACTCTAACCCTAAACCTCACACTCAAACTAAACCTCACGCTCACCCTAACCCTAATCCTCACCCTCACCCTCACCGTAACCTTAACCTTAAACCGAACCTTAAAAATAACCCTAACCCTAATCCTAACCCTCACCCTCACCATAACCCTCACCTAACCCAAACCCTCACCCTAACACTTACCCTCACCCTTACACTTAACCCTAACCTTAACACTAACCCTCACACTAACACTAACCCTAAATCTAACACTAAACCTCACCCTCACCCTAACCCTAACCCTAACCGTAAACCCCACCCTAACCCTAAACCTAACCCTCACCCTAACCCTCACCCTAACCCTAATCCTACCACTAACCCTAACTGTAACCCTAAACCTCACTCTCACCCTAACCATAATTCTAACCCAAACCCTAAACCTAAATCTCATCCTAACCCTAATCCTAAGCCTCAACCTCACCCTCATCTTAATCATAACCCTAGCACTAACCCTAACCCCTACCCTCATACTAAGCTTTCCCCTAACCCTAACCCTCACCCTAAGCCTCAGTCTAACCCTAACTCTAACCCTAACCCTAACCCTCACCCTAAACATAACCCTCACCCTAACCCTAACCCTCACCCTAACCCTCATCCTCACCCTAAACCTCACACTAAGCCTAACCCTAATCCTCAATCTAACCTTCACCCTAACCCTAACTCTAACCCTTTCCCAAACCCTAAACCTAAACCTAATTCTCACCCTTATCTTAACCCTCATCCTCAGCCTAAACTTCACCTTTACCCTTACCATCATCCTAACCCTAAACCTCCCTCTGACCCTAAACCTCGTCCTAACCCTCACCCTAACCATAAACCTAACTATCACCCTAACCCTAACCCTCACCCTCAACCTTAAGTTCAGCCTAACCCTAAGCCTAAGCTTTACCCTTACCCTAACCTCACCCTCACCCTAGCCCTCACCCTAAACCTAATCCTATACCTAACCCTCATTCTAACCCTCACCCTAATCCTAAACCTAACCCTCACCCCCACCCTCACCGTAATCATAACCCTACCCCTTACCCTAATAACCCTAAACCTAACCCTAACCCTCATCCTAACCCTCCCCCTAACCCTAACCCTCACCCTCAGCCTCACCCTAAGCCTAACTCTAACATTAAACCTCAACCTCACCCTAACCCTAACACTAACCATAACCAAAAACCTCACCCTAACGCTAACCCTAAATCTCACCCTCACCCTAGACCTTACCCTAACCCTAATCCTAACCCTAACCCTCATTCTAAACCTCCCCCTAAACCTCACCCACAGCCTAACCCTAAGCCTAAACTTAGACCTAACCTTAACACACACCCTCACCCTCACCCTAAACCTAATCGTATCCCTAAAACTAACCGTAACCCTAACCCTCCAACTAACTCTCACACTAACCCTAACCCTAACCCTAACTCTAACCCTAACCAAAACCCTAAACCTCAACCTAAACCTAAACCTAACCCTCACCCTCACCTTCACCGTAACCGTAACCCTAAACCTAACCCTAACAATAACCCTAACAATAAACCTAATCCTCACCCTCACCCTCAGCCTATACCTAAGCCTAAGCATAACCTTCACCTTCACCCTCACACTCACACTCAACCTAAACCTAATCCTAAACCTAACCATATCCCTAAACCTCGCCTAACCCTATCTCTCATCCTAACCCTAACACTAACCCTTACTCTAAAACTTACCCTAACCCTCCCCCTAACCCTAACTCTAAACCTAAACCCCACCCTCACCCTAACCCTAACCCTATCCCTAACCATAAACCTCACCCTAACCCTAACCCTCATCCTCACCCTCAACCTCACCGTAACTCTAACCCTAACCCTAACCCTAACCCTAACCCTAACTCTATCCCTAACCCTAAACCTAAACCTCATCCAAACCCTAACCCTAACCCTCACCCTAACCCTAACCCTAACCCTAACTCTATCCCTAACCCTAAACCTAAACCTCATCGAAACCCTAACCCTAACCCTCACCCTAACACTTACCCTGACCCTAACACTAAACCTAACGCTAACACTAATGCTCACACTAACCCTAACCATCACCCTAAACCTAAACCTCACCCTAACACTAACCCTAACCCTCAACCTCACCCTAGCCCTCACCCTAACCCTAACCCTCATCCTCACCATAAACCTCACACTAACACAAACACTAATCCTAAATCTAACCATCAACATCACCCTAACCCTAACCCTCACCCTCAGCCTATCCCTCAAATTTGCCATTACCATCAACCCCACCCTAACTCGCAACCTAACCCTAACCCTCACCCTAACCTTCACCCTAACCCTAACTCTACCCCTAAACCTCACCCTCACCCTAACCCTACCTCTAAACCTAAATCTAACACTAAACCTCATCCTAACTCTAACCCTAACCATGACTCTCACCCTCACTCTAACCCTAAATCTCACCCTAACACTTACCCTCACCCTAACACTAACCCTAACCCTAACACTAACCCTCACACTAACCCTAAACCTCACCCTAATCCTAAACCTCACCATAACCCTAACACTAACCCTAACCCGAACCCTCACCCTAGCCCTCAACCTAATCTTAATTCTAACCCTCACCCTCACCCTAACCCTAACCCTCATCCTCACCCTAATCTCACACTAAACCTAACCCTAATCCTCAAACTAAAGCTCACCCTGACCCTAACCCTAACCCTTACCCTAACCCTAACCCTCACCCTAACCCAAACCCTCACCCTAACAATTACCCTAACCCTAACACTAACCCTACCCTAACACTAACCCTCAAACCAACGCTAATCCTAACGATAACCCTAAACCTCAACCTAACCCTCAACTCACCCTAACCCTAACACTAACCCTAACCCTAAACCCCACCCTAACCCTAACCATAACTGTCAGCCTTCGCCTCACCCTCACCACAAAATTAACCCTAACCAAAACACTAAAAATAACCCTAAACCTAACCCTAACCCTCACCCTAATCCTCACCCCCACCCTCACCCTCAGCCGAACTAGTATAGGTATGAGTCAAGCGGAAAAGGCCAGATAATGTGATGTTAGGAAAATGAACCCTTAAATATGTATTTTAATGTTTTCGTTTCTTTCATGCATGTATTTCTAATGCATTTATAAGATTATTCCTTTATTGCTTTGTATGTCCCTCCCCCACAGTGTAACCCCCGCTTTCACTATATTTGATATCAGTATATCATGTGGAGGAGATGGGGACAAACAAATCGTTTAAGGATTCAGGTGGACCTGTTGCAACAATGAGAAGTACAAAATGTCATGTCAAAACCAGCTTTACAATTTCGGTGTGGGGGGGGGGAGGGGGATATAATTGGGTGGGGGGAGGGGGGTAAAATTGGGTGGGGGGAGGGGGGAGGCAGGGAAGGGAAGTGAAGGGTAAACAAAGGAGGAGGCTGCAATGCTTGGTAAGAAATGTATGCATTATTCTGCCCATGTAATTGTAGCCCCTCTGTACAGTATGTTCTTAAATAAAATAAAATACAATTTAAAAAAAAAAAAAAAAAAAAAAAAAAAAAAAAAAAAAAAAACTCAAAAACACATAAGCCAAAAAAAAAAAAAAAAAAAAAAAAAACAAAAAAAAAAAAAAAAAAAAAAAAAAAAAAAAAAAAAAAAAAAAAAAAAATAAAAATAACCCTAAACCTAACCCTAACCCTCACCCTAATCCTCACCCCCACCCTCACCCTCAGCCGAACCCTAAGCCTAAACCTAACCCTAACCCTAACCCTCACCATAACCCTAACCTTAAACCTAACCCTAACCCTAACCCTAAACCTAAAGCTAACCCTAACCTTAAACCTAACCCTAATCGTCAGCCTCACCCTCACCCTAACACAAACCCTAATCCTAACCCTCAACCTAACCCTAAGCCTAATCCTAACCCTAACCCTAACCCTCCTACTCACCCTCACCGTAACCCTAATCCTAAACCTAACCCTATCCCTTAACCTAACCCTCACCATAACCCTCACCCTAGCCCTAACCCTAACCCTAATCCTAACCCTAAAACTCATCCTATCCCTCACCATAACCCTAAACCTAACCCTGACCCTAACCTGAACCCTAACCCTCACCCTCATCCTCGGACTAAGCCTAAAACTAAGCCTAAGCCTAACACTAACCCTAACCCTTACCCTAACACTAACCCTAACTGTAAAAGTAAACCTCACTCTCACACTAACCCTAACTCTAACCCTAAACATAAACCTAAAACTCACCCTAACCCTAAGCCTAAACCTCACCTTCACCCTCACTGTAACTGTAACCCTAACACTAACCATAACAATAACCATAACCCTAACCCTCACCATAACCACAACACTTACCCTAACCCAAACCCTCACCCTAACACTTACACTCACACTAACACTAACCCTAACCCTGACACTAACCCTCACACTAACCCAAACCCTAACCTTAACCCTAAACCTCAACCTAAACCTCACCATCACCCTAGCCCTAACACTAACCCTAACCCTAACCCTCACCCTAACCATCCCCCTAACCCTATATCTAAAACTAAACCTCACCCTCATCCTAACCCTAACCGTAACCGTAACTCTAAACCCCACCCTAGCCCTAACCCTAAACCTCACCTGCACCCTCACCCTCACCGTAACTCTAACCCTAACACTAACAATTACATTAATCCTAACCCTAACCATCGCCCTAACCCTAATCCTCACACCCAACCTTATCCTCAGCCTAACCCTAAGCCTAAGCCCAACCTTCTCCATAACCCTCACACTCACCCTCCCCCAAATCCTAACTCTACCCTAAACCTCACCCTCACCCTAACTCTAACACCAACACTAACACTAAACTTTACCCAAACCCTAACCCTAACCCTAAATCTAACAATAACCCTCACACTCAGCCTCACCCTCACCCTAACACTTACCCTCACCCTAAAACTAACCCTAACCCTAACACTAACCTTCACACTAACCCTAACCCTCACCCTAATCCTGAACCCTAACCCTAACCCTAAACCTCACCCTCATCCTAGCCCTCACACTAACCCTCACCTTAACCCTAACCCTCATCCTCACCGAAAACTCACACTAACATTAACCCTAATCCTCAATCTAACCCTCACCCTAACCCTAACCCTAACCCATACCCTAACCCTAAACCTAACCCTAACCCTCATCCTTATCTTAACCTTCACTCTCAGTCACAACCTCAACTTAACCCTTACCGTCATCCTCACCCTAACCCTCACTGTAACCCTAAACCTCATCCTAACCCTCACCATAACCGTGAACCTAAACATCACCCTAACCCTAACCCTCACACTAAACCTCACACTCAGTCTAACCCTAAGCCTAATCCTAAGCCTTACCCTAATCCTCACCCTCACTCTATCCAACACCCTAACCCTAATCCTAACCATCACCCTAAACCTAATCCTCATCCCCACCCTCACCCTCAGCCTAAGCCTAAACCTAACCGTAAACCTCACACTCACCCTCACCCTAACCCAAATCCAAACCCTAAACTTAACCCTAACCCTAAAACTCAACCTAACCCTCACCCTAACCTTAACCCTCACACTGACCCTAATCCTAACCCTCGACATAACCCACACCCTAACCCTAAATCTAACCCTAAACCTCACCCTCAGCATAAACATAATCCTAACTATAACCCTAAACCTCACCCCAAACCTAACCCTCAACCTCACCCTCACACTCAAGCTCACTGTAACTCTAACACTAACACTAACACTAATCCTAACCCTAAACCTAAACCTAACCCTAACCCTAACCCTAATCCTAACACTCACCCTCACCCTAACACTAATTCTAACCCTAACCTAAACCCTAACCCTAACCCTCATGTCACCATAACCCTAACCCTCATCCTAACCCTCACCCTAAACCTAACCCTAACCCTAATCCTCACCCTAACACTAACGCTAACCCTCAACCTCACACTAGCCCGCACCCTAACCCTAATCCTAACACTAATCCTCATCCTAACCCTCACCCTAATTCTAACCCTAACCGTCACAGTAACCCTAACCCTAATCCTAACCCTCAACCTAACCCTAACTCTCATGCTCACTGTAAGACTAGCCGTAACCCTCAACCTAACCCTAAACTTGAGCCAAACCCTAACTCTCACCCTAACCCTAATCCTAAAACTCACCCTAACCCTAAACTTCAACCTCACCCTCACCCTCGGCCTAAACCTAAGCCTAACCCTAAGCCTAAACCTAACCCTCAGACTCACCTAACGCTTACCATAATCCTAAACCTAACCCTTAGCCTAACCCTCACCCTCACCCTAACCATAAATGTAACACTAACCCTAAACCTAAACTTCAACCTCAGCCTCACCCTAACCCTAACTCTAACCCTAAACCTCACACTCATCCTCACCTTAACCCTAACCCTAACCCTAAACCTCACCCTCACAATAGCCCTCACCCTAACCCTAATCCTAAAACTAACCCGCATCCTAACCCTCACCATAAGCCTAACACTCATCCTCACCCTCACCCTAAACCTAAACCTAACCATCAACCTAACCCTAACCCTCACCCTCACCATAACCCTTACCCTAACCCTCACTCTAACCCTAAACTTAACCCGAACCCTAACCCTCACCCTAATCCTAACACTCACCCTCAACCTCACCCTCAGCCTAACCCTAAGCCTAACCCTAAACCTAACCCTAACACACACACTCACCTTCACCCTAACTCTAATCCTAACCCTAACCCTCCCCCTAACTCTCACCGTAAACCTAATCTTAATACTAACACTAACCCTAAACCTCAACCTTACCCTCACCCGAACCGTAATTTTAACCCTAAACCTCACCCTCACCCTAAACCTAACTCTAACCCTAACCCAAACCCTAAACCTCACCCTAACCCTAACCCTCTCCCGCACCCTCACCCTCACTGTAACTCTAAACCTAACCATAACAATAACACTAATCCTAACCCGAACCATCACCCTACCCCTAATCCTCACCCCCACCCTCACCTTCAGCCTAACCATAAGCCTAAGCCTAACCCTCAACCTAACCCTTACACTCACTCTCACCCTAACCCTAATCCTAAACCTAAACTTAAACCAAACCCTAACTCTAACCCTAAACCTAACCCTAATCCTCATCCTCACACTCACCCTTGCCCAATCCCTAAACTTAACCCTCACCCTAACCTTAAGCCTAATCCTCACCCTAAGCCTCACACTCACCCTCACCCTAACCCTAATACTAACCCTAACCCTAACCCTAACCCTAACCCTCACCCTAACCCTCACCCTAGCCCTAATCCTAACCCTAATCCTAATCCTAAACCTCATCCTAACCCTCACTCTAAACCTAACCCTAAACCTCACCCTCAACCTAGCCCTCACCCTAAACCTAATCCTAACCTTAAAGCTCATCCAAAACCTCCCCATAACCCTAACCCTAGCCCTCAACCTAAACCTAACCCTCACCCTCAACCTCACTCTCAGCCTAACACTAACCTTCACCCTAACCCTCACATTCACCCTAACAGTAACCCTAAACCTAAACCTAACCCTATCCCTAAACCTCAACCTAAACCTCACCCTCACCCTAAACCTAACACTAAACCTAACCCTTAACCTCTCCATAACCCTAACTCTAACCCTAAACTTCACCCTCAACCTAACCATAACCCTAAGCCTAACTCTCACCCTCCCCCTAACCCTAACCCTATCACTCACCCTAACCATAAACTTAATCCGAATCCTAACTCTCACACTAACCCTAAACCTCAGCCTAACCCTAAACCTAAATGTAACCCTCACCCTAACCATCACACTCACCCTCACCCTACCCTCCCCCTAACCGTATATCTAACCCTAAACCTCACCCTCACGCTAACCCTAACCCTAACACTAAACCCCATTATAACCCTAAACTTAACCCTCACCCGCACCCTCACCCTCACCGTAACTCTAACCCTAACCCTAACCATAACACTAACTTTAACCCAAACATCACCCTAACCCTAATGCTCACCCCCACACTCACCCTCACCCTAACCCTAATCCTAAACCTAGCCCTATCCCTAAACCTCAACCTAAACTTCACCCTCATCCTAACCCTAACACTAACCCTAACCCTAATGCTCATCCTAACCCTCCCCTTAACGCTAACTCTAACCCTAAACGTCACACTGACCCTCACCCTAACCCTAACCCTAACGCTAAACCTCTCCCTAAACCTCACCCTAACCGTAACCCTCAACCCCATCCTCAACCTCACCGTAACTCTAACCCTAACCATAACAATAACACTAACCCCAACTCTAACCATAACCATAAACCTCAACCTCAGCCTAACCCTCACCACTAACTTAACTCTAACCATACCACAAACAATAACCCTAATCCTAACCCTAACCCTAATACACACACCCACCCTCACCCTAAGCCTAACCCTAAACCTAACCCTAACCCTAACCATAACCCTCACTGTAACTCTAACCCTAACCCTAACCCTAACACTAAACCTAACCCTAAGCCTCAGCCTCATCCTCACCCTACCCCAAACACTAAACCTAACCCTCACCCTAAACCTAATCCTGACCCTAACCCTAAACCTAACCAATACACTCACCCTCTCCCTACCCCTAATCCTATACCTAAACCTATCCCTAACCCTAACCCTCACCCTCACCCAAAACCTCAAAGTAACTCTAACTCTAAACCTAACAATAACCCTAACCCTAACCCTAACCCTAACCCTCACCCTCAGCCTCATCCTCACCGCAAATTTAACTCTAACCATAATACTAACAATAACCCTAACCCTAACATTAACCGTAATCCTCACCCCCACCCTCACCCTCAGCCAACCCTAAGCCAAACCCTAACCGTAACTCTAACACTAACACTCACCATAACCCTAACCCTCAACCTAATCCTAAACCTAAACCTAAGCCAAACCCTAACCCTAAACCTAAATCTAATCCTCAGCCTCACTCTCACCCTAAACCAAAACCTAACCCTAACCCCCAACCTAACCCTAAACCTAACCCTAACCCTAACCATAACCATAACCCTCACTGTAACTCTAAAACTAACCCTAACCCTAACCTTAAACCTAACCCTAATCCTCAGGCTCAACCTCACCCTAACCCAAAACCTAACCCTAACCGTCACCCTAACCCTAAGCCTAACCCTAACCCTAACCCTCACACTCACCCTCACCCTAACCCTAAATATAAACCTAACCCTATCCCTAACCCCAACCCTCACAGTCAACCTCAACCTAGCCGTCACCCTAACCCTAATCCTAAACCTAAACCTTATTCTAACCCTCACCCTAACCCTAAACCTAACCCTCACCCTAACCCTAAACCTAACCCTCTCCCTCATGCTCAGCCAAAGCCTACGCCTAAGCCTAAACCTAAGCCTAAACCTAACCCTAACCCTAAC
The DNA here is from genome assembly GCF_024711535.1 of Dipodomys merriami. Taxonomy (NCBI): domain Eukaryota; kingdom Metazoa; phylum Chordata; class Mammalia; order Rodentia; family Heteromyidae; genus Dipodomys; species Dipodomys merriami. The sequence goes on along the minus strand of NW_027203217.1, from coordinate 41,878 downwards.
ACTAACCTTAACTCTAACCCTAAACCTCACCCTTTCCCTAACCCTAACTCTAATCCTAACAGTGAACCTAAACCTCATCCTAACCTTAACCCTCACACACACCCTAAACCTTACCCTAATCCTAATCCTTTCACTAAGCTTAACACTCACCCACACCCTAACCCTAACTCTAACACTAACCCTAACCCTAACCCTCACCCTCAGCCTCACCCTAACCCTAACTCTAACCCTAAACCTAAACCTCACCCTAACCCTAACCTTAAACCTAACGCCAAACCTCACCCTAAGCCTAATCCTAAAACTCACCCTCACGCTAGCCCTCACACTAACCCTAATCCTACCCCTAATGCTCATCCAAACGCTCCCAATAACCCTAAACCTAGCCCTCACCCTATCCCTAACCCTCAAAGTCTCCCTCATCCTCAGCCTAACCCTAAGCCTAAACCTAATCCACACCCTAACCCTCACACTCAACCTCACCCTAAACCTAATCCTAAACCTAACCCTGTCCCTAAACCTCAACCTAAACCTCAGCCTCACCCTAAACCTAACAATAACCCTAAACCTGAACCTCACCCTAACCCTCCCCCTAACCCTAACTCTAACCCTAAACCTCACCCTCACCCTAATCCTAACCCTAACCCTAAACCTCACCCTAAACCTCACACTAACCCTAAAACTCACACTCGCCCAAAACCTCAAAGTAACTCTAAACCTAAAAATAACACTAACCCTAAACCTAATCCTAACCATAACCCTCACCCTCACCGAAAACTTAACCCTAACAATAACACTAACAATAACCCTAACACTAACACTAACCCTAATCCTCACCCCCACCCTCACCCTCAGCCTAACCCTAAGCCAAACCGTAACCCTAATCCTAAACCTAACCCTCACTGTAACCCTAACCTTAAACCTAACCTTAACCCTAAACCTAACCCTAATCCTCAGCCTCAACCTCACCCTAACCCTAACCCACACACTAACCCTAAGCCTAACCCTAAACCTAAAACTAACCCTCACACTCACCCTCACCCTAAACCTAATCCTAAACCTAACCCAAACCCTAACCCTAACCCTCACCCTAAGCCTCAACCTAGCCCTCACCGTAACCCTAAATCTAAACCTAACACTAAACCTAAACCTCATCCTAACCATAAACCTAACCCTCACACTCACGCTCACCATAACCGTAGCCTTAACCCTAACAGTAACCCTAACCCTAGCCCTAACCCTCACCCTTACCATAACCCTCACCCTAACCCTAACGCTCACCCTAACACTTACCCTCACCCTAACACTAACTCTAACCCTAACACTAACCCTCACACTATCCCTAACCATCACCCTAACCGTATTCCTCAAACTAACCCTAAACCTAATCCTCACCCTCAACCTAACCCTCACCCTAAACCTAACCCTCATCCTCACCCTAAACCTCACAATAACCCTAAGACTAATCCTCAATCTAACCCTCACCCTCACCCTACACCTAAACCTAACCCTCACCTTAACCCTAACCCTCACCCTAACCCTAACTCTACGCATAAACCTCACCCTAACCCTCAGGCACACCCTCTCCATCAGTGTAAACCTAAGCCTAACCCTAACCCTAATCCTAACCCTCACACTAACTCTAACATTTACCCTCACCCTAACCCTAACCCTCACCCTCACCCTCACCCTCAGCTTAACCCTAAGCCTAAGCTTAACCCTAACACTCACACTCACCCTAAACCTTACCCTAACCCTAATCCTAACCCTAAGCCTAACCCTCACCCTCACCCTAACCCTCACCCTAACCCTAAACCTAACCCTAATCCTCAGCCTCACCCTTACCCTAGCCCAAACCCTAACCCTAACCCCCAGCCTAACCCTAAGCATAACCCTAACCCTCACACTCACCCTCAGCCTAAACCTAATACTAAACCTAAAACTATCCCTAACCCTAACCCTCACCCTAAGCCTCAACCTAGCCAACACCAGAAACCTGAATCTAACCCTAACCCTAAACCTAAACCACATCCTAAACCTAAACATAAGCCTCACCCTCACCCTCACCGTAACCGTAGCCCTAACCCTAACAGTAACCCTAACTCTAGCCCTATTCCTCACAGTTACCATAAGCCTCACCCTAACCCTAACCCTCAACCTAACACTTAACCTCACCCTAACACTAACTCTAACCCTAAGACTAAACCTCACACTATCCCTAACCATCATTCTAAACCTTATCCTCACCCTAACCCTAACCCTAACTCTCACCCTCAACCTAACCCTCACCCTAAACCTAACCCTCATACTCACCCTAAACTTCACAATAACCGTAAAACTAATCCTCAATCTAACCCTCACCCTACCCCTAAACCTATCCCTCACCCTAACCCTAAACCTCACCCTAACCCTAACTCTACACCTAAACCTCACCCTAACCCTAACTCTAACACTAACCCTAACCCTAACCCTCACCCTCAGCCTCACCCTAACCCTAAACCTCAACCTCACCCTAACCCTAACCCTAAACCTAACGCTAAACCTCACCCTAACCCTAACCCTAAAACTTACCCTCACCCTAGTCCTTATCCTAACTCTAATCCTAACCCTAACAATCATCCAAACCCTCCCCATAACCCTAACACTAGCCCTCACCCTAACCCTAAACCTCAAACTCACCCTCACCCTCAGCCCAAACCTAAACTTAAACCTAAAACTCACCCTAACCCTCACACTCACCCTCACCCTAACCCTAATCCTAAACGTAACCCTATCCCTAAACCTGAACCTAAACCTCACCCTCACCCTAAACCTAACACTAACCCTAACCCTGAAACTCACCCTAACCTTCCCCCTAACCCTAACCCTAACCCTAAACCTCACCCTCACCCTAACCCTAACCTGAACCCTAAACCTTACCCTAACCCTAATCCTCACCCTCACCCAAAACCTCAAAGTAACTCTAATTCTAAACCTAACAATAACACTAAACCTAACCCTAAACCTTACCCTAACCCTAATCCTCACCCTCACCCAAAACCTCAAAGTAACTCTAATTCTAAACCTAACAATAACACTAAACCTAACCCTAACCCTAACCCTAAACAAAACCCTCACCCTCAGCCTCACCCTCACTGCAAACTTAACTCTAACAATAACACTAACAATAACCCTAACTGTAACAGTAACTCTAATCCTCACCTCGACCCTCAGCCTAACCCTAAGCCAAACCCTAACCCAAACCCTAAACCTAACTCTAACCCTAAACCTCACCCTCACGCTAAACCTAACTCTAAACCAAACCCTGAACCTAAACGTCATCCTAAACCTAACCCTCACACACACCCTAACCCTTACCCTATTCCTAATGCTTTCACTAAGGCTAACCCTCACCCACACCCTAAATCTCAACCTAACCCTAACTCTAACACTAACCCTAACTCTAACCCTAAACCTCAAACTCACCCTAACCCTAACCCTAAACCTAACGCTAAACCTCACCCTAACCCTAACCCTAAAACTCACCCTCACCCTAGCCCTCACCCTAACCCTAATCCTAACCCTAACGCTCATCCAAACCCTCCCCATAACCCTAAACCTAGCCCTAACCCTAACCCTCAAAATTTCCCTCACCCTCAGCCTAACCCTAAGCCTAATCCTAACCCTCACGCTAACCCTCAAATTCAACCTCTCCCTAACCCTAATCCTAAACCTAACCCTATCCCTAAACCTCAACCTAAACCTCCCCCTCACCCTAAACCTAACCCTAACCCTAACCCTGAACCTCATCCTAACTGTCCCCCTAAGCCTACCTCTAACCCTAATCCTCCCCCTCACCCTAACCCTAATCCTAACCCTAAACCTCACCCTAAACCTCACCCTAACCCTAACCCTCACCCTCACCTAAAACTTCAAAGTAACTCTAACGCTAAACCTAACAATAACACTAACTCTAACCCTAACCCTAACCATAAACCTCACTCTCAGCCTCACCCACACCGCAAACTTAACCCTAACCATAACACTAATAATAACCCTAACCCTATCCCTAACCCTAACCCAACCCTAACCCTCACACTCACCGTCACCGTAAACTAAATCCTAAACCTAACCCTATCCCTAACCCTAAACTTCACCCTAAGCCATAACCTAGCCCTCACCCTAACCCTAAATCTAACTCAAACCCTAAACCTAAAACTCATCCTAACCCTAAACTTAACCCTCAACCTCACCCTCACCGTAACCGTAGCCTTAACCCTAACAGTAACCCTAAATCTACAACTAACCCTCACCCTTACCATAACCCCCACCCTAACACTAACCCTAAACCTAACACTTATCCTCACCCTAACACTAACTCTAACCCTAACACTAACACTCACACTATCCCTAACCATCACCCTAAACCTAATCCTCACACTAACCCTAACCCTAACACTCACCCTCAACCTAACACTCACAATAAACCTATAAACCTAACCCTCATCCTCACCCTAAACCTCACAATAACTCTAACACTAATCCTCAATCTAACCCACACCCTCACCCTACCCCTAAACCTAACCCTCACCCTAACCCTAAACCTCACCCTAACCCTCACCCTAACCCTAACTTTGCACCTAAACCTCACCCTAACCCTCTCCCTCACGCTCACCTTCTCCCTCAGTGTAACCCTAAGCCTAAACCTAACCCTAACCCTAACCCTCACACTAACTGTAACCCTTACCCTCACCCTAACCCTCAACCTAACCCTAGCCCTCACGCTCACTGTAACCCTAACACTTACCCTCACCCTAACCCTAACCTTCACCATCACATGCACCCTCAGCTTAACCCTAAGCTTAAGCCCAACCCTAACCCTAACACTCACCCTCACCCTAACACTCACCCTAACCCTAACTCTAACACTGAACCTAACCCTCATCCTCAGCCTCACCCTAACCCTAACTCTAACCCTAAACCTCACCCTCACCCTAACTCTAACCCTAAGCCTAACCCTAAATCTCACGCTCATCCTAGCCCTCAACCTAACCCTAATCCTTACCGTAATGCTCATCCTAACCCTCCCCTAACCCTAACCCAAACCCCCACCCTAATCCTCAACCACACCCTCACACTCAGCCTAACCCTAAGCCTAACCCTATCCCTAACGCTAACCCTAACCCTCACCGTAAACCTAACCCTATCCCTAACGCTAACCCTAAACCTAAACCTAAACCTAAACCTAACCCTAATCCTAAGCATCATCCTCACCCTAAACCAAAACCTAAACCTAACCCTCACCCTAACCCTAAGCCTAAGCCTAACATAACCATAACCCTCACACTAACCCTCACCCTAACCCTAATCCTAAGCCTAACTTAACCCTAAAACTAAACCTCACCCTATCCCTAACTCTAACATTAACCCTAACCCTAACCCTCACCCTCAGCCTCACCCTAACCCTAACACTATTCCTAACCCTAACACTAAACCTCACCCTAAGCCTAAGCCTAAGCCTAACCCTCACCCTCACCCTCACTGTAACCGTAACCCTAACCCTAACCCTAAAAATAACCCTAACCCTATCCCTATTCCTCACACTAACCATAACCCTCACCCTAGGGCTAACCCTCACCATAACACTTGCCCTCACTCTAACACTAACCCTAACCCTAACACTAACCCTCACACTAAACCTAACCCTCAACCTAATCCTAAACCTCACCCAAACCCTAACCCAAACCCTCACCCTCACCGTAGCCCTCACCCTAACCCTGATTCTAACCCTCACCCAAAACCTAACCCTCATCCTCACACTAAACCTCACACTGACCCTAACCCTAATCCTCAATCTAACCCTCACCCTACCACTAACCCTAACCCTTACCCTAACCCTAAACTGAACTTTAACCCTCACCCTTATCTTAACCTTCACCCTCAGCCTAAACCCTCATCCTCACACTAAACCTCACACTGACCCTAACCCTAACCCTCACCCTAATCCTAATTTTAACCGTAACCCTCACCCTAACCCTAAACTTAACCAAACACTAACTCTCATGCTAACACTAAACCTAACCCTCACCAAAACCCTAAAATTCACCCTCACCCTCACTCTCAGCCTAACCCTAAGCCTAATCCTAAACTTAACTCTCACACTCACCCTAACCCTTACCCTAATCTTAAACCTAACCCTAAGCCTAAGCCTCACCCTCACCCTAACCCTCACCCTAAACCTAACTCTAACACTAACCCTAAACCTAAACCTCAACCTAAGCCTCACACTTACCCTAACTTTAATCCTAAACCTCACCCGAACCCTAACCATAACTCTAACCCAAACCCTAACACTAAACCTCAAATTGACCCTAAACCTAACCCTCACCCTCACCTTAACCTTAACCCTAAGCCTAACCCTAACAATAACCCTCACCCTCACCGTAACACTAATCCTAACCCTAACCCTAACCCTAACCCTAAAACTCACACTCACCATAACTCTAACCCTCATCCTAACCCTCACCCTAACCCTAACCCTAAACCTCACCCAAACACTAACCCTAACCCTCACCCTAACCCTAATCCTAACCCTAATCCTCATCCTAACCCTCACACTAAAATTAACCCTAACCCTCACCCTCACCCTCAACTGAAACCTAAGCCTAACTCTCACCCTAACCCTATTTCTAACACTCCCCCTCACCCTAACCCTAAATCTAAACCTAACCCTCACCCTAACCCTAACCCTCACCCTCACCGTAACCCTAACCCTCAAGCTAACCCTCACCCTAACCATAACCCTAAACCTAAACCTTAATCTAACACTAACCCTAAACCTAACCCTCAACCTAAACCTCACCCTAACCCTAACTCTATCCCTAAATATCACCCTCACCCTTACCCTAACCTTACCCTTAAACCTAAACTTAAACCTCAATTTAACCCTAACCGTAAACCTCACCCTCACCACAGCCCTCACTCTAACCCTAATCCTAATCCTCAAGCTAACCCTAACCCTCACCCTCACTGTAAGCCTTACTCTAACCCTCACCCTAACCCTAAACTTAACCCGAACCTTAACTCTCACCCTAACTCTAACCCTAACCCTCACCCAAACCCTAACCCTCCTTCCTCACTCTCACTTTCAGCCTAAAATTAGGCCTAACCCTAACCCTAACCCTAAACCTCACACTAACCCTCACCATAACCCTAATCCTAATCCTAACTCTAAACCTCACCCTAACCCTAACCCTAACCCTCACCCTCACCCTAGCACTCACCCTAATACTAATCCTAACCCTAACCCTCAACCTAACCCTAAAATTAATCGAACCCTAACTCTCACACTAAACCTAACCCTAAACCTCACCCTAACCCTTACTCTCACACTCACCCTCACTCTCAGCCTAACCCTAAGCCTAAGCCTAACCCTAACTCTAACCCTCACACTCACCCTAACACTTACCCTAATCTTAATCCTAACCCTAAGCCTAACCCTCACCCTCATCCTAACCCTCACCTTAACCCTAACTCTAACACTAACCCTAAATCTAACCCTCACCCTCAGCCTCAACCTTACCCTAACTCTAACCCTAAATCTCATCCGCACCCTAAACCTAACCCTAACCCTAACCTTCAACCTCACCGTATCCCTAACACTAAACCTCACCCCCACCCTAGCCCTCACCCTAACACTAATCTTAACCCTAACATTCATCCTAAACCTCCCCATAACCCTAAACCTAACTCTCACCCTAACCCTAACCCTCAACCTAACCCTCACTCTCAGCCTAAACTTAATCCTAACCCTAAACCTAACCCTAACCCTCAGACTCACCCTAACCCTAAACCTAATCTTAATCCTAACCCCAACCCTAATGCTCACCCTCACTCTAACCCTCAACTAACCCTAACCCTAACCCTAACACTAACCCTAAACCTAACCCTCACCCTCAGCCTCACCCTAACTCTAACTTTAACCCTAACCCTAAACCTCAACCGAAACCTAACCCTAAACCTCACCCTCACCCTAGCCCTTACCTTAACCCTAATCCTAACCCTAACCCTCATCCTAACCCTCCCCATAACCCTAACCCTAACACTCAACTTAACCCTAACCCTCACCCTCAACATCAACCTCAGCATATCCTTAAACCTAAACATAAAGCTAACCCTAACACACACACTCACCCTCGACCTATCCCTAATCTTATCCCTAACCCTAAACCTAACCCAAACCCTCCCCCTAACTCTCACTCTAAAGCTAACCCTAACACTAACCCTAACCCTCACCCTAAGCTTAATTCTAACCCTAAACTTCACCCTCACACTAACACTAAATCTAACCCTAACCCAAACCCTAAACCTCACCCTAAACCTAAACCTTCACCCTCAATATCACCGTAACTATAACCCTAACCCTAACAATAACACTAACCCTAACACTAACCATAACCATAACCCTCACCTTCAGCCTCACCCTCACTGCAAACTTATCCCTAACCATAACACTCACAATAACCCTAACCCTAACCCAAATCCTAATCCTCACCCCCACTCCCAACCTCACCATCAGCCTAAGCCTAACCCTAACCCTAACGTTAACCCTAGCACTCACGGTAACCCTAACCCTAACCCTAACAATAACCCTAACCCTACCCCTAATCCTAACCCTCACCCTCACCCTAAACCTCACCCTTACTGTAACCCTAACCCTCACCCTAACCATCACTCTAACCCTAAACCTAAACCTAAACCTCACCCTAACACTAACCCTAAACCTCACCCTCACCCTAGCCCTCAACCTAACCCTAATCTTAACTCTAATCCTCATCCTAACCCTCACCCTAACCCTCACACTAACGCTAAACTTAAACTGAACCCTAACTCTAACCCTAAAGCTGGCCCTAACCCTCAGCCTAACCCTAAAGCGAACCCTCTCCCTCACCCTCAGTGTAATGCTTAGCCTAATCCTAACCCTATCCTTAACCCTCACACGCACCCTAATTCTTACCCAAACCCGAATCCTAACCCTAATCCTAAACTTCACCCTCAGCCTCACCTTAACCCTAAGTCTAAGCCTAAACCTCACCCTCACCCTAACCCTAAACCTAAACCTAACCCAAAACCTCACCCTAACCCTAAACCTAAACCTCATCCTCACCCTAACCCTCACCCTAAACCTAATCCTAACCCTAACCCTCATCCTAACCCTCACCCTAACACTAACCCTGACCCACACCCTCAACCTCACCCTAACCATAACCCTAAACCTAACCCTCAACCTAACCCTAACCCTAACCCTAACCCTCAACCTAACCCTAACCCTCACCCTCAATTTAACCCTTACCCTCACCCTCACCCTAACCCTAAAATTAAACCGAAACCAAACTCTCACCCTAATCCTAAACCTAACCCTCCCACTAACCCTAACCTTCAAACTTACCCTCACCTTCAGACTAACACTAAGCCTAAACCTAACCCTATGCCTAACCCTCACACTCACCCTAACCCTAATGCTAATCCTAATCCTAACACTAACCCTAAACCTCACCCTCATCTTAACCCTCACCTTAAGCCTAACCCTAACATTAATCCTAAACCTAACCCTAACCCTAAACCTCATCCTCACCCAAAACCTCACACTAACCCTCACACTAATCCTCAATCTAACCCTCACCCTCACCTTCAACCTAGCCCTCAACCTAACCCTAACACTCATCCTCACCCTAAACCTCACACTAAACCTAACACTAATCCTCAATCTAACCCTCACCCTCACCCTCACCCTAACCCTAACCATCACCCTAAACTTAACCCTCACCCTTACCATAACCCTCATCCTCAGCCTAACCCTCACCTTTACACTTACTGTCACCCCCACCCAAACCCTCACCCTAACCCTACCCCTCACCTGACCCTAACCCTACACCTAAACCTCAACCTCACACTAACCCTAACTCTAACCCTAACCCTAACACTAAACCTCATGCTATCCCTAAACCTAACCCTCACCCTCAACCTCATGCTCACCCTAACCCTAAGCCTAAACCTAACCATTAACCTAACCCTCACCCTCAACCTAGCCCTCAACCTAACCCTAATGCTAACCCAAACCCTCATCCTAACACTCACCCTAACCCTAACCCTAACCATCACCCTAACCCTAATACTCACGCCCACCCTCACCCTCAGCCTAACACAATGCCTAAGCCTAACCCTAACCCTAAACCTCACACTGACCCTCAGCCTAACCCTAATCCTAACCCTAACCCTAACCCTATCCCTAAACCTCAACCCAACCCTCACCATAACCTTAACCCTAACACTAACCCTAACATTAACGCTCGACCTAATGCTCCAACTAACCCTAAATCTAACCCTAAACCTCACCTCACCCTAACGCTAAACCTAAAACTAACCCTAAACCTAACCCTAAATCTCACCCTCACCCTCAACCTCACACTCACCATTACTCTAACCCTAACTCTAACAATAACACGAATCCTAACCCTAAACCTAACCCTAACCCTAACCCTAATCCGAACAATCACCTTCACCCTAACCATAATCTTAACCCTAACCCTCATCCTAACCCTAATGCAAAACCTACCCCTAACCCTAAACATTACCCTAACACTAACCCTAATCCTCACCCCCACCCTAGCCCTCACCCTAACAATAATCCTTACCTTATCCCTCACCCTAACCCTAACTTTAACAGAACCCTCACTCTCACCCTAACCCTAACATTAACCCTCAACCTAGCCCTAACCTTCACCCTCACCCTGACTCTCAGCCTAACCCTAAGCCTAAGCCTAACCCTAAACCTAAACCTAAACCTCACACTCACCCTAACCCTTACCCTAATCCTAAACCTATCCCTAAGCCTAAACCTAACCCTCAACCTCAGCCTCACCCTTACCCTAACTCTAACCCTCAACCTCAGCCTCACCCTTACTCTAACTCTAACCCTAAACCTCACCCTCACCCTAAACCTAACTCTAACCCTAACCCTAACACTAAACCTCACCCTTACCCTAACTCTAAACCTCAATCTCACCGTAACCCCAACCCTAACCCTAACCCTAACAATAATCCTCACCCTCACCATAACCCTAATTCTAACCCTAACCGTCACCCTAGCCCTAACCCTCACCCTCACCGTAACACTAACCCCCATCCCAACCCTCACACTAACCCTAATACTAACCCTAAACCTTACCGTAACACTAAACGTAACCCTCACCCACACCCTAGCCCTCACCCTAATGCTAATCCTCACCCTAACCCTAAATTTAACCGATCCTTAACTCTCACCCTAAACCTAAACCTAACCCTAACCCTAACCCTAACCCTCACCCTGACCCTCACTCTCAGCCTAACCCTAAGCCTAAGCCTAACCCTAAACCTAACATTTCCACTCACCCTTACCTTACCCTAATCCTAATCCGAACTCTAGGCCTAACCCTCACCCTCACCCTAACCCTCACCCTAATTCTAACTGTAACACTAACCCTAACACTAACCCTGAACTTCAGCCTCAACCTTACCATAAATCTAACCCTAAACCTCACCCTCACCCTAACCCTAATCCTAACCCTAAACCTCATCCTAAACATCCCCATAACCCTAACCCTAACCCTCACCCTAACCCTAAACCACACCCTCACCCTCAGCCTAACCTTAAGCCTAAACCTAAACTTAAACCTAACCCTCACACTCACCCTAACACTAAACGTAATCCTAACCATAACCCTAACCCTCACCCTCACCCTAACCCTGACCCTAACCCTCACCCTAACCCTGACTCTAACCCTAACTCAAACCCTAAACCTAACCCTCACCCTCAGCCTCACCCTAACCCTAACTCTAACCCTAAACCTCAACCTCAACCTATCCCTCACCCTAACCCTAAAGCTAAACCAAAGCCTAAACCTAACCCTAAACCTCATCCTCACCCTAGCCCTTACCTTAACCCTAATCCTAAACCTGACACTCATCCTAGCCCTGCAACTAAACCTAACCCTAACCCTCACCCTAACCCTAACCCTCACCCTCAACCTCACCCTCAGCCTCACCCTAAGCCTAACCCTAAACCAAACCCTAAAACACACACTCACCCTCACCCTAACAATAATCCTATCCGTAACCCTAACACTAACCCATACCCTTCCCCTAACACTCACTCTAAACCTAACCCTAACACTAACCCTAACACTAAACCTAAACCTAACCCTCACCCTAAACCTAGCTCTAACCCTAAACCTCATCCTCACCCTAACACTAACTCTAACCCTAAACCTCAACATAACCGTAACCCTAACCCTCACCTTCACCCTCACTGTAACCCTAACCCTAACTCTAACAATAACCTTAACCCTAACCCTAATCCGAAACCTCACCCTCACCCTAACCCTAATCCTAACACTAACCCTCACCCTAACCCTAACTCTCACCCTTAATGTAACCCTAACACTCAGCCTAGCCCTCACCCTAACCCTAATCCTAACCCTAATACTCATCCTAAGCCTCACACTAACCCTAAACCTAAACCTCATCCTAACCCTAACCCTAACCAACAACCTAACCCTAAACCTCACCCTCAATGTAACCCTAACCCAAAACTTAACCTGAACCCTAACTCTCACCCTAACCCTAAACCTAACCCTCACTCTAACCCTAACACTCACCCTCACTCTCAGTGTATCCCTAAGCCTAACCCTAACCAAAACCCTAACACTCACACTCAACCTAATCCTTACCGTAATCCTAATCCTAACCCTAATCCTAAACCTCACCCTAAGCCTCACCTTAACCCTAAGTCTAACCCTAAACCTCACCCTCACCCTAACACTAACCCTAACCCTTACCCTCACCCTAACCCTACCCCTAACCCTATATCTAACACTAAACGTCACCCTCACCCTAAACCTAACCCTAACCCTAAACCCCACCCTAACCCTAAAACTAACTCTCACCCGAACCCTCACCCTCACCGAAACTCACACCCTAACCCTAACAATAACACTAACCCTAAACCTAACCATCACCTTAACCCTAATCCTCACAACCACCATCACCCTCAGCCTAACTCTAAGCCTAAGTCACACCCTAACCCTCATACTCATGCTCACCCTAACTCTAATCCTAACCCTAAACCTATCCCTAAACGTCAAACTAACCCTCACCCTGACCCTAACACTGACACTAACCATAAACTTAAACCTCACCCTAACCCTCCCCCAAAACCTAACTCTAACCCTAAAACTCACCCTCACCCTAACAATAACCCTAACCCTAACCCTAATCCTCACCCCCAGCCTCACCCTAATCCTAAACCTCACCCTAGCCCTCACCCTAACCCTAATTCTAACCCTCATCCTCACCCTAACCCTAACCTTCATCTTCACACTAAACATAACACAAACCCTAACCAGAAACCTAAACCTCAATCGAACCCTCACCTTAACGCTAACCCTAACCCTAAACCTAACACTAAACCTCACCCTAATCCTAACCCTAAACCTCACCCTAACCCTCAACCTAACCCTAACCCTCATCCTCACACTGAACTTAACCCGAACACTAACCCTCACCCTAAACCTAACCCTAACACTCACCCTTACCCTAACCCTCACCCTCACCTTCAGAATAACTCTAACCCTCACCCTAACCCTAAATCTAACCCTCACACTCACACTAACCCTAACCCTAATCCTAACCATAACTCTAACCCTAAACCTTCCCCTCACCCTAACCCTCACCTTAAACCTAACCCTAACATTAATCCTAAACCTAACCCTAACCCTAAACCTCATCCTCACCCTAAACCTCACACTAACCCTAACACTAATCCTCAATCTAACCCTCACCCTAACCCTAACCCTAACCCTCACCCTGAACCTAAGCCTACCCTTAAACCTCACCGTCAACCTAACCCTAACTCTAACCCTAACCATAACACTAAACCTCACACTATCCCTAACAATGATCCTCACACTCAACTTATGCTCAGCTTAACACTAAGCCTAACACTAACCCTAAAACTAACCCACACCAGCACTCACACCTTCACTGAAACTCGAACCCTAACCCTAACAATAACACTAACCCTAACTCTAACCATCACCCTCACCCTAATCCTCACTCCCACACTCACCCTCAGCCTAATCCTAAGCCTAAGCCTCACCCTAACCCTCATAGTCATGCTCACCCTAACTCTAATCCTAACCCTAAACCTATCCCTAAACCTCAACCTAACCCTCACCCTCACCCTAACCCTAACACTAACCCTAACCCTAAACGTCACCCTAACCCTCCCCCTAAACTAACTCTAACCCTAAACCACACCCTCACCCTCACCCTAACCCTAACCCTAACTATAATCCTAAACTTCACCCTAAACCTAACCCTGACCCTCAACCTCAACCTCACTGTAACTCTAACCCTAACACTAACAATAACACTAACCCTAACCCTAATCCTAAACCTAACCATAACCCTCACCCTCAGCCTCACCCTCACCCCAAACTTAACACTAACCATAACACTAACAATAACCTTAACCCTAATCCTCACTCCCACCTCATCCTTAGCGTAACCCTAACACTAACCCTAAACCTAACCCTCAAGGTAACCCTAACCAAACCATTAACACTAACACTAATCCTAAACATAATTTAAACACTAAACCTAAACCTAAACCTAACCCTAATCCTCAGCCTCACCCTAACCCTAATCCAAACCCTAACAATAACCCTCACCCTAACCCTAAGCCTCACCCTAAACCTAACCCTAACACTCACACTCACCCTCACCCTAACCCAAATCCTAAACCTAAACCAATCCCTAAACCTCACCCTAACCATCACCCTAGTCCTCACCCTAAACCTAATCCTAACCCTAAACCTCATCCTAAACCTCACCCTAACCCTAACCCTAACCCTCACCCTAAACCTAACCCTAACCCTCACCCTCATGCTCGGCCTCAGCCTAAGCCTAAGCCTAAGCCTAACCCTAACCCTCATCCTATTCCTAACCCTAACACTATCCCTAACTCTAACCCTAAACCTCACCCTCACCCTAACCCTAACTCTAACCCTAACCCTAAACCTAAACCTCATCCTAAACCTAACCCTAACCCTCACTATAACAGTAACCCTAACCCTTACCCTAACAATAACCCTAACCCTAAACCTCACCTCAACCATTACCCTCACCCTAACTCTCACCCTCACCCTAACATTTACCCTCACCCTAACACTAACCCTAACGTAACACTAATGCTCACACTAACCCTAACCATCACCCTAACCCTAAACCTTACACTAACACTAACCCTATCCCTCACCCTCACCCTAGCCCTCACCCTAAACCTAATCCTCATCCTCACCCTAAACCTCACACTAACCCTAACACTAATCCTCAATCTAACCCTCACCCTCAACCTGACCCTAAACCTAACCCTCACCCTAACCCTAACCCTCACTCTTAACGTAACCCTCACCCTCAGCCTAACCTTCAACTTTACCCTTACCATCACCCCCACGCTAAAACTCACCCTAGCCCTAACATTCACCCTAGCCCTAACTCTACCCCTAAACCTCACCCTCACCCTAATCCTAACTCTAACCTTAAACCAAACACTAAACCTCACCTTAACACTAAGCGTAACCCTAACCCTCACCCTCACCGCAAACGTAACCCTAACACTAACCCTAACAATAAACCTAAACCTAACTCTAAACCTCACCCTAACCATAACCCTCACTCTAACATTAACCCTCACCCTAACACTTACCCTCACCTAACACTAACCCTAACCCAACCCTAACCCTCACACTAACCCTAACCCTCACCCTAATCCTAAACCTCACCCTAACCCTAACCCTATCTCTAACCCTAACCCTCACCCTAGCCCTCACCCTACCCCTAATTCTAACCCTCACCCTCATCCTGACCCTATACCTCACACTAACCCTAAACCTAACCCTAATGTTCAATCAAAACCTCACCCTAACCCTAACCCAAATCCTAAATCTAATGCTAACCCTCACCTTTATCTTAATCCTCACCCTCAGCCTAAACCTCAGCTTTACCCTTACCATCATCCTCACCCTAACCCTTAACCTCATCCTAACCCTCACCCTAATCGTAAACCTAACCATCACCCTAACCCTAACCCTCACCCTCAACCTCATGCTCAGCCAAAACCTAAGCCTAAGCCTAACCCTTATCCTTACCCTCACCCTCATCTTAGCCCTCCGCCTAAAAATAATCCTAACCCTATCCCTCATTATAAAACTCACCCTAACGCTAAAGCTAACCATCACGCTAACCCTAACACTCACACCCACCCTCACCCTCAGAATAACCCTAACCCTAAGCCTAAGCCTAACCCTAACCCTCACATACCCTATCGCTTATACTAATCCTAACCCTAACCCTAACCCTAAACCTCAACCTAACCCTCACCCTAACCTTAACCCTAATACTAACCCTAACCCTAACACTTGACCTTATCCTCCCCCTAACCCTAAATATAATCCTAAAACTCACCCTCACCCTAACCCAAATACTAACCCTAAATCTCACCCTAAACCTAACACTCATGCTCACTGTAACCCTAACCCATGTCCTAACCCTCACCCTAACCCTAACCCTAAACCTCACCAAAACACTAATCCCAACCCTCACCCTCAACCTAGCCCTCACCCGAACCCTAATCCTAACCCTAACCCTGACCCTAACACTAACCCTAACCCTCATCCTAATCCTAAGCCTAACCCTAACCCTCACTGTAACCCTAAACCTAACCTTCACCCTAACCCTAAATTTAACCTGAACCCAAACTCTCACCCTAAACCTACTCCTAACTCTCATCCTAACCCTAACCCTCACCCTCACCCTCACCCTAAGCGTAAACCTAAGCCTAAACCTAATCCTAACCCTAAACCTCACACTCACCCCAACACTTACCCTAATCCTAATCCTAACACAAAACCTTCCCCTCACCCTCACACTAATCCTCACTGTAACCCTCTCTAACACTAACCCTAACCATCACCCTAACCCTCAGCCTCACGCTAACCCTAACTCTAACCCTAAACCTCAACCTCACCCTAACCCTAACCATAAACCTAACCAAAAACCTCACCCTAACCCTAACCCTAAACCTCACCCTCAACCTAGCCCTCACCCTAACCCTAATCCTAACCCTAAACCTCATCCTAACCCTCACCCTAACACTAACACTAACCATCACCCTCACCCTCACCTTAAGACTAACACTAACGCTAACCCTAACCCTCAAACTAACCCTAACCCTCACCCTCACTGTAACCCTTACCCTAACCATCACCCTAACCCTAAACTTAACCTGAACCGTAACTATCACCCTAACCCTAACCCTAACACTCACCCAAACCATAAACCTCAACCTCACCCTCACCTTCAGCCTAACACTAAGCCTAATCTTAACCCTAACCCTCACACTCACCCTAACCCTAACTCTAATGCTAGTCCTAACACTAACCCTAAACCTCACCCTCACCCTCACCCTAACCCTCACCTTAAGCCTAACCCTAACATTAAACCTAACCCTAAACCTAAACCTAAATCTTAACCTCACCCTAAACCTCACACTAACCCTAACACTAATCCTCCATCTAACCCTCACCCTCAATCTCAACCTAGCCCTCACCCTAACCCTAACACTCATGCTCATCCTAAACCTCATACTAACCCTAACCCTAAACCTAACCCTCACCCTTACCATAACCCTCACACTCAGCCTAACCCTCACCTTTACCCTTGCCGTCACCCCCACCCTAACCCTCAACCTTACCCTACCCCTCACCCTGACCCTAACCCTACCCCTAAACCTCACCCTCAACCAAACCCCAACTCTAACCCTAACCCTAACCCTCACCCTCAACTTCATACTCAGCCTAACCCTAAGCCTAACCCTAAACCTAACCCTCACACTCAACCTAACCCTTACCCTAATCCTAATTCTAACACTAAGCCTTACCCTCACCCTCACCCTAACCCTCACCATAACCCTAAATCTAACACTAACCCGAACCCCCCTCATCCTCACCCTAACCCTAACTCTAGCCCTAAACCTCACACTCACCCGCACCATCACCCTCACCGTAATTCTAACTCTAACCCTCACCCTAACCCTAAACCTCACCCTAACCTTAACCATAACCCTAAGCCTCACCCTCACAGTAACTCTAACCCTAACCCTAACCCTAACTGTAAACCTCACCCTAACTATAAACCTAACCCTAAGCTAACCCTAACTCTCCCCCAAATCCTATATCTGAACCTAAACCTCACCCTCACCGTGACCCTAACTCTAAACCTAACCGTAACCCTACCCCTAACCCTATATCTAACCCTAAACCTCACACTGACCCTAACCCTAACCCTAACCCTAACCCTCACCCGCACCCTCACCTTCACTGTAACTCGAACCCTAACCCTAACAATACCACTAAATCTAACCTTAACCATCACCCTAACCCTAATGCTCACCCCCACCCTCACGCTCAGACTAACCATAAGCCTAAGCCTAAGCCTCACCCTTACAATCATACTTATGCTCACCCTAACCCTAATCCTAAACCTAACCCTATCCCTAAACCTCAGCCTAACCCTCACCCTCACCCTAACCCTAACACTAACCCTTACCGTAAACCTCACCCTAACCCTCCCCCTAACTCTAACCATAAACCTCACCCGAACCCTAACCCGAATCCTAACCCTAACCCTAAACCTCACCCTGAACCTAACCCTCACCCTCAACCTCAACCTCACTGTAACTCTAAACCTAACCCTAACAATAACACTAACCCTAACCCTAATCCTAACCCTAAACATAACCCTCACCCTGAGCCTCACCCTCACTGCAAACTTAACCCTAATCATAACACTAAAAATAACCCTAACCCTAAACCTAAAACTAATCCTCACACCCACCCTCACCTTCAGCCTAACCCTAACCCTAACCCTAACCCTAACCCTCAAGGTAACCCTAAGCTAACCCTAAACCTCACACTCACCCTCACCGAAAACCAAATCCTAAACCTATACCAATGCCTAAACTTCACTCTAAACCTCACCCTAGTCCTCACCCTAAACCTAATCCTAACCCTAAACCTCATTCTAAATCTCACACTAACCCTAACACTAACCCTCACCCTAACCCTAACCCTCAACCTCATGCTCCGCCTCAGCCTAAACCTAAGCCTAAGCCTAAGCCTAACCCTAACACTATCCCTAACTCTAACCCTAAACCTCATCCTCAACCTAACCCTAACTCTGACCCTAACCCTAAACCTAAATCTCATCCTAACCCTAACCCTAACCCTAACCCTCACCCTCAGTGTAACATTAACCCTAACACTAACAATAAACCTAACCTTAACCCTAAACCTCACCCTAACCATAACCCTCACCCTAACCCTCACCCTCACCCTAATATTTACCCTCACCCTAACACTAACCCTAACGCTAACACTAATGCACACACTAACACTAACCATCACCCTAAACCTAAACCTCACCCTAACACTAACCCTGACCCTCAACCTGACCCTAGCCCTCACCCTAACCCTAATCCTCATCCTCACCCTAAACCTCACACTATCCCTAACACTAATCCTCAATCTAACCTTCACTCTCACCCTAAACCTAAACCTAATCCTCAACCTAACCCTAAACCTCACCCTTACTGTAACCCTCATCCTCAGCCTAACCCTCACCTTTACATTTACCGTCACCCCCACCCTAACCCTCACCCTAACCCTAAACGTCACCCTAAGCCTAACTCTACCCCTAAACCTCACCCTCACCTTAACCCTCACCCTAACCATAACACTAAACCTCACCCCAAACCTAACCCTCACCCTAACCGTAAATGTAACACTAACCCTAACACTAACAATAATGCAAACCTAACCCTAAAACTCACCCTAACCATAACCCTCACCCTAACATTAAACCTCACCGTAACACTTACCCTCACCCTCACACTAAACCTAACCCTAACCCTCACCTTCACACTAACCCTAACCCTCACACTAATCCTAAACCTCACCCTAAACCTAACCCTAACTCTAACCCTCACCCTCACCCTAGCCCTCACACTAACCCTAATTCTAACCCTCACCTTCAACCTAACCCTAACCCTCAACCTCACCATAAACCTCACACTAACCCTAACCCTAACCATAATGCTCAATCAAACCCTCACACTAACACTAACCGTAAACCTAAACCTAAACCTAATCCTAACCCTCACCCTTATCTTAATCCTCAACCTCAGCCTAAACCTCAACTTCACCCTTACCATAATCCTCACCCTAACCCTAAACCTCATCATAATCCTCACCCTAACCATAAACCTAACCATCACCATAATCCTAACCCTCACCCTCAACCTCATGCTCAGCTTAAACCTAAGCCTAAGCCTAATCCTTACGCTAACCCTCACCCTCACCCTAGCCATCACCGTAACAATAATTCTACCCTATCCCTCATACTAACCCTCACCCTAACCCTAATCCTAACCTTCACCCTAACCCTAATCCTAACTCTCACCCTCACCCCAGCCCTCACCCGAACCCTAATCCTAACCCTAATCCTCATCCTAACCCTCACCCTAACACTAACCCTAACACTCACCCTAATCCTAAGCCTAACCGTAACCCTCAACCTAACCCTAAAACCCACCCTCACTGTAAACCTAATCCTAACCCTCACCCTAACCCTAAATTTAACCCGAACCCTAACTCTCACTCTAAACCTACCCCTAACTCTCACCCTAACCCTAACCCTCACCCTCACTTTCACACTAAGCCTAACCCTAAGACTAAACCTAAACACTAACCCTAACCCTCACACTCACCCTAACACTTACCCTAATCCTAATCCTAACACTAAGCCTTCCCCTCACCCTCACCCCAACCCTCACCATAAACCTAACTCTAACACTAACCCTAACCGTTACCCTCACCCTCAGCCTCACCCTAACCCTAACTCTAACCTTAAACCTCACACTCACCCTAACCCTAACCCTAAACCTAACCCTAAACCTCACCCTATCCCTAACCCTAAACCTCACCCTCACTCTAGCCCTCACCCTAACACTAATCCTAACCATAACCCTCATCCTAATCCTCACCCTAACACTAAAACTAACCCTAACCCTCAACCTAACCAAAACCCGCACTCTCACTGTAACCCTTCCCCTAACCCTCACCCTAACCCTAAACTTAACCCGAACCCTAACACTCACCTTAACCCTAACAAAAACACTAACCCTAACCCTAAACCTCATCCTCACCCTCACCTTCAGCCTAACACTAAGCCTAACCCTAACCCTAAACCTCACCCTCACCCTAACCCTCACCTGAAGTCTAACCCAAACATTAATCCTAGCCCTAACCCTAATCCTAAAACTCATCCTCACCCTAAAGCTCACACTAAACCTAACACTAATCCTCAATCTAACCATCACGCTCACCCTCACCCTAGCCCTCACCCTAACCCTACCCTCATCTTCAGCCTCACCCTCACCCTAACCCAAACCCAAACACTAACCCTCACCCTAAACCTAAGTCTCACCCTAACCCTAACCCTAACCCTCACCCTTACCCTAGCCCGCACCCAAACCCTAATCCTAACCCTAATCCTCATCCTAACCCTCACCCTAACACTAACCCTAACCCTCACCCTAATCCTAAACCTAACCCTAACTCTCAACCTAACCGTAACCTTCACCCTTACTGTAACTCTAACCCTAACGCTCACCCTAACCCTAAACTTAACCCGAACCCTAACTCTCACCCTAACACTATCCCTAACTCTCACCCTAAGCCTAACCCTAACCCTCACACTCACCCTAACACTTACCCTAATCCTAACCCTAACGCTCACCCTAACCCTAACCCTCAACCTCACCCTCACCTTCAGCCTAACACTAAGCCTGAGCCTAACTCTAACCCTAAGCCTCACACTCACCCTAAACCTTACCCTAATCCTAATCCTAAACCTAAGCCTAACACTCACCCTCACCCTCACATTCATCCTAACCCTCACCCTAACCTTAACTCTAACACTAACCCTAAACCCAACCCTCAACCTCAGCCTCACCCTTACCCTAACTCTAAACCTAAACCTCACCCTCACCCTAACCCTAACTCTAACCTTAACACTAACACTAAACCTCACCCTAACCGTAACCCTAAACCTCACCCTCACCATAACCATAACCCTAACCCTAACCCTAAAAATAAACCTCACTCTCATTTTAAACCTAACCCTAACCCAAATCCTAATCCTAACACTAACCCTAAACCTCACCCTCACCCTAACCCTCACCTTAAGCCTAACCCTAACATTAATCCTAACCCCAAACCTAACCCTAAACCTCATCCTCACCCTAAACCTCACACTAACCCTAACACTAATCCTCAATCTAACCCTCACCCTCAATCTCACCGTAGCCCTCACACTAACCCTAACACTTATCCTCACCCTAAACCTCAAACTAACCCTAACACTAATCCTCAATCTAACCCTCACCCTCACCCTCACCCTAACACTATCCCACACCCAAAACCTAACCCTCACCCTTACCATAACACTCACCCTCAACCCAAACCTCACCTTTACCCTTACCTTCACCCCCACCCTAACCCTCACCCTAACCCTACCTCTCACCCTGAACCTAACCCTAACCCTAAACCTCACCCTCATCCTAAACCTAACTCTAACCCTAAACCTAACACTAAAACTCACTCTACCCCTTAACCTAACCCTCACCCTCAACCTCAGGCTCAGCCTAACCCTAAACCTAAGATTAAACCTTACCCTTAATCTCACCTTCACCCTAGCCCTCACCCTAACCCTAATCCTAAAGCTAACCCTCATACTAACCCTCACCCTAACCCTAACCCTAACCATCACCCCAACCCTAATCCTCAGCCCCAACATCACCATCAGCCTAACCCAAAGTCTAAGCCTAAACCTAACCCTAACCCACACACTCACCCTCACCCTAAATCTAACCCTAACCTAACCCTAATCCTAAACCTCAACCTAAACCTCAACTTAACCTTAACCCTAACACTAAACCTAATATTAACGCTCGACCTAACCCTCCAAATAACCCTAAATCTAAACCTAAACCTCACCCTCACCCTAACTCTAATCCTAAACCTAACCCTAAACCTCACCCTAACCCTAAACATACCCCTCACCCTCACCATAACTTTAAACCTAACACTAACAAAACACTAATCCTAACCCTAAACCTAACCCTAACACTAACCCTAATCTTAACACTCACCCTCACTCTAACCATAATCTTAACCCTAACCCTCATCCTAACCCTAAACCAAATCCTAACCCTAACCCTAAAGCTTACCCTAACACTAACCGTAAACCTCACCCTCACTCTAGCCCTCACCCTAACCCTAATCCTAACCATAACCCTCACCCTAACCCTAAACTTAACTGAACCCTAACTCTCAACCTAACCCTAAACCTAACCCTCACCTTAACCTTAACCCTCAACCTCAACCTCACTCTCAGACTAAACCTAAGCCTAAGCCTAAAGCTAACCCTAACCCTAAACCTCACCTTCACCCTAACCCTCACCTTAAGCCTAACCCTAACATTAATCGTAACCCTAACCCTAAGTCTAAACCTCATCCTCACCCTAAAACTCACACTAACCCTAACACTAATCCTCAATCTAACCCTCATCCTCAACCCCACCCTAGCAATCACCCTAACCCTAACCTCATCCTCACCCTAAACCTCACACTAACACTAACACTAATCCACAATCTAATCCTCAACCTCACCCTAACCCTAACCCTAACCCTCACCCTAAACCTAACTCTCACCCTTACCATAACCCTCACCCTCAGCCTAACCCTCACCTTTACCCTTACCGTCAACCCTACCCTAACACTCACCCTAAACCTAACTCTCACCCTTACCAAAACCATCACCCTCAGCCTAACCCTCACCTTTACCCTTACCGTCAACCCTACCCTAACACTCACCCTAACCCTACCTCTCACACTGACCCTAAACCTACTCCTAAACCTCACCCTCACCCTAATCCTAACCCTAACCATAACCCTAATATTAAACGTCACCCTATCCCTAACCCTAAGACTCACCCTAACACTTACACTATTCCTAATCCTAACCCTAAGCCTAACCCTCACCCTCACCTTCACTCTCACCCTAACCCTCACCCTAACCCTAATTCTAACACTAACCCTAAACCCAACCCTCAACCTCAGCTTCACCTTTACCCTAACTCTAAACCTAAACCTCACCCTCAGCCTAAGCCTAACGCTAACCCTAACCCTAACACTAAACCTCACCCTAAACCTAACCCTAACCCTCACCCTCACCATAACCATAACCCTACCCCTAACCCTAACAATAACACACACCCTCACTGTAACCCTAAACCTAAACCTAACCCTCACCCTAAACCTAACTCTCACCCTCACCGTAACCCTAACACTCATCCTAAACCTCACCCTAACCCTAACCCTAAACCTCACCCTAACCCTAACCCTAACTCTCACCCTCACCCTAGCCCTCACCCTAACCCTAATATTAACCCTAATTCTCATCCTAACCCTCACCCTAACCCTAACCCTAACCCTCACACTATTCCTAAGCCTAACCCTAACCCTCAACCTAACCCTAACCCTAACCCTCTCTGTAACCCTAACCCTAACCTTCACCCTAACCCTAAACTTAACCCGAACCCTAAATCTCACCCTAACCCTACCCCTAACTCTCACCCTAACCCTAACCATCACCCTCAGCCTCACAGTAACCCTAACCCTAAGCCTAACCCTAAACCTAACCCTAACCCTCAAACTCACCCTAAACCTTTCCCTATATCTAATCCTACCACTAAGCCTTACCCTCAAACTCACCCTAACCCTCACCGTAATGCTAACTCCAAGATTAACCCTAACCCTAACCCTCATCTTCAGCCTCACCCTAACCCTAACTCTAACACTAAACCTCAGCCTCATCCTAAACCTAAACCTAACCCTAACCCTAACCCTAAACCTCACCCTCACCCTAACTCTAAACCTCACACTCACCCTAGCCCTCACCCTCACCGTAATCCTAACCCTCAAACTCACCCTAACCCTATACTTAACCGAACCTTAAATCTCACCCTAACCCTAACCCTAACCGTCACCCAACCCTAACTCTCATCCTCATCCTCACTCTCAGCCTAAGCCTTACCCTAACCCTAACCTTCACACTCATCCGAACCCTTACACTAATCCTAATCCTAACCCTTAGACTAAACCTCACCCTCACCCTAACCCTCACCGTAACCCTAACTCTAGCATTAACCCTAAACCTAACGCTCAACCTTACCCTAACTCTAACCCTCACCCTAACACTAAACCTCACCCTAACCCTAACCCTATCCCTCACCCTCACAGTAACCATAACCCTAACCCTAACAGTAACCCTAACCCTAACCCTCACCCTAACCATAACCTTCACCCTAACATTAACCCTCACCCTAACACTTACCCTCACCCTATCACTAACCCTAACCCTCACACTAAATCTCACACTAACCCTAAGCCTCAACGTAATCCTAAACCTCACCCTAATCCTAACCTTAAATCTAACCCTCACACTCACCCTAGCTCTCACACTAACCCCAATCCTAACAAGATCCCTCATCCTAACCCTCACCCTAACTCCGACCCTAACCATCAAGCTAACACTAATACTCACCCCCACCCTCACCCTCAGCATAACCCTAACCCTAAGCCTAACCCGAAACCCTAACCCTCACATACCCTCACCATAAGCCTAATCCTAATCCTAACCCTAACCCTAACCCTAAACATCAACCTAACCCTCACCCTAACCTTAACCCTAACACTAATCCTAACACTAACCCTCGACCTAACCCTCCCCCTAACCCTAAATCTAATCCTAAAATTAACCATCACCTTATCCCTAATCCTAACCCTAACCCTCACCCTAACCCTCACCCTCACTCTAAACCTAACCCTCATCCTAACCCTAACCCTAACCCTAAACCTAAATCTCACCCAAACAGTAACCCTAACCCTCATCTCACCCTAGCCCTCACCCTAACCCTAATTCTGACCCTAATCCTAATCCTAACCCTCACCCTAACCCTAACACTAAGCCTCACTCTAATCCTAAGCCTAACCCTAACCCTCAACCTAACCCTAACCTCACGCTCACCGGAACCCTAACCCTAACCCTCATCGTAACCCTAAACTTAACCCGAACCCTAACTGTCACCCTAACCCTACCCCAAACTCTCACCCTAACAATAACACTCACACTCACCCTCACCCTCAGCCTAACCCTAATCCTAAGCCTAAACCTGAACCTAACCTCACACTCACCCTAAACCTTACCCTAAACCTAATCCTAACACTAACGCTAACCCTTACCCTCACCCTAAACCTTATGGTAACCATAACTATAACACTGACCTAACACTAACCCTCACCGTCACCCTAACCCTAACCCTAAACCTCACACTAACCCTAACCCTAACCCTAATCCTCAATCTAACCCTCACTCTCACCCTAACCCTAACCCTAACCCTCACCCTTATCTTAACCCTCACCCTCAGCCTAAACCTCAACTTTACCCTTACCAACATCCTCACCCTAACCCTCAACCTAACCCTAAACCTCATCCTAACCCTCACCCTAAACATAATCCTAACGATCACCATAACCCTAAACCTCACCCTCAACCTCTTGCTCAGCCCAACCCTAAGCCTAAGCCTAGCCCTAACACTAACCTTCACACTCACCCTAACCCTTACCCGAATCCTAATTCTAACACTAAGCCTAACCCTCACCCTCACACTAACCCTCACCGTAACCCTAACTCTAACACTAAGCCTAACCCTAACCCTCACCTTCAGCCTCAACCTAAACCTAACTCTAACCCTAAACCTCACCTTCACCCTAACCCCAAACCTAAACCTCACCCTAAAGCTCAGCCTAACCCAAACCCTAAACCTGACCCTCACCCTCAACCTAACCCTAACCCTAATCCTCAATCCCAACCTCACTCTCAGCCTAACCCTAAGCCTAAGCCTAACTCTAACCCAAACCCTCAGATACCCTCACCCTAACCCTAACACTAAACCTAACCCTAACCCTAAACCTCAACCTAAGCCTCACCCTAACCTTAACCCTAAGACTGAACCTAACCCTAACCCTCGACCTAAACCTCCCTCTAACCCTAAACCTAACCCTAAAACTCACCCTCACCATAACCCAAATCCTAACCCTAACTCTAAACCTCAGCCTCACTGTTACCCTAACCCTCAACCTAACCCTAACCAAAACCCTAACCCTAACCCTAAACCTTACCCTAACACTAACTCTAATCCTCACCATCACCTTAGCCCTCAACCTAACTCTAATCCTAACCCTAACCCTCACCCTAACCATAAACTTAACCGAACACTAAATCTCACCCTAACCCTAACCCTAACCCTCACCTTAACCCAAACCCTCACCCTCACCCTCACTCTCAGCCTAAACCTAAGCCTAAGCCTAACACTAACCCTAACCCTCACACAGCTGAACCCTTACACTAATCCTAATCCTAACCCTAAGCCTAACCCTCACCCTCACTCTCACCCTCACGCCAACCCTGAACCAAACCCTAACTCTAACACTAACCCTAAACTTAAACCTCAACCTCAGCCTCACCCTTACCCTAACTCTAACCCTAAACCTCGCCCTCACCCTAAGCCTAACTATAACCCTAACCTTAACACTAAACCTCACCCTAACCCTAACCCTAACCCTTACCCTCACAGTAATGGTAACCCTAACCCTAAACCTAACAGTAACCCTAACCCTAATACTAACCCTAACCCTAACCATAACCCTCACCCTAACATTAACCCTCACCCTAACACTTACCCTCAACCTAACACTAACCCTAAACCTAACACTAAATCTCCGACTAACCCTAACCCTCACCCTAATCCTAAACCGCACCCTTATGCTAAACCTAACTCTAACCCTCACCCTGACCCTAGCCTTCACCCTAACGCTAATTCTAACCCTCAGTCTCACCCTAACACTAACCCTCATCCTCACCCTATACCTCACACTAACCCTAACCCTAACCCTAATCCTCAATCTAACCCTCACCCTAACCCTTACCCTAACCCAAAACCTAACCCTCAACCTCACCGTAACCCTAACCCTAAACCTCATCCTCCCCCTAGCCCTCACCCTAACCCTAATCCTAACCCTAAGCCTTATCCTAACCATCACCCTAACACTAACCCTAACCCTAACCCTCACCCTCACCCTCACACTAACCCTAACCCTAACACTAAACCTCAATTAACCCTAACACTCACCCTCACTATAACCGTTACCCTAACACTAACACTAACCCTAAACTTTACCGGAACCCTAACTCTCACCCTGACCCTGAACCTAATCCTCACCCTAACCCTAACCCTCACCCTCACCCTCACCCTCAGCCTAACACTAAGCCTAACTCAATCCCTAACCCTAACCCTCATCCTATCCCTCACACTAACCCTAACCCTAATCCTAATGCTAACCCTAAACCTCACCTTCACCCTAACCCTCAACTTAAGCCTAATCCTAACATTATTCCTAACCCTAAATTTAATCCTAAACCTCATCCTGAACCCTAAACAGCACACTAATCCTCACACTAATCCTCAACCTAACCCTCAACCTAACATTAACCCTAACACTAACCCTAACATTAACCCTACAACTAACCCTAAATATAACCCTAAACCTCCCCCTCATCCTAACCCTAATCCTAAACTTAACACTAAACCTCACCCTAACCCTAAACCTCACCCTCACCCTCACCATAACTCTAACCCTAACCCTAACAATAACACAAAACCTAGCCCTAAACCTAACCCTTACCCTAACCCTAATCCTAACACTCACGCTCATCCTAACCATAATCTTAACCCTAACCCTCAACCTAAACCTAACCCTCACCCTCACTGGAACCCTAACACTCATCCTAACCCTAACCCAAACCCTAACCCTAACGATAAACCTTACCCTAACACTAACCCTAACCCTCACCCTCACCCTAGCCCTCACTCTAAACCTAATCCTAACCCTAACCCTCACCCTAACCCTAAACATAATAAAACCTTAACTCTCACCCTAACACTAACCCTAACATTCACCGTAACCTTAACCCTCACCCTCACCCTCACTCTCAGCCCAAACTTAAGCCTAAGCCTAACCCTAACCATAAACATCACACTCACCCTAACCCTTGCCCTAATCCGAATCCTAACCCTAAGCCTAAGCCTAACACTCACCCTCAAAATCAACCTAATCCTAACCCTCACCCTAACCTTAACTCAAACACTAACCCTAACCCTAACCCTCAAACTCAGCCCCACCCTTACCCTAACTCTAAACCTAAACCTCACCCTTGCCCTAACTCTAACCCTAACCCTAAACCTAAACTTGACCCTAACCCTAACACTAAACCTCACCCTCAACCTAGCACTCACCCTAACCCTAATCCTAACACTAACCCTCATCCTAACCCTCCCCATAACCCTAATCCTAAACTTCACCCTCAACCTAACCCTAACCCTAAACTTAACCCTAACCCTAACACTAACCCTAACCCTAACCCTAACCCTCAACATAACCCTCACCCTAACCCTAACTCTAACTCTAAACCTCACCCTCACCCTAACCCTAACTCTAACCCTAACCCAAAACCTAAACCTGATCATAACCCTAAACCCTAACGCTCACCCTTACTCTCAACCTTACCTTAACCCAAAACCCAACACAAACAATAACCCTAACCCTAATTCTAACCCTCACCCTAACCAAAACCCTCACCGTAACCCATAACCTAACCCAAACACTAACCCTCACAGTAAACCTAACACTAACCTCACCCTATCCCTAACTCTAACCCTAACCCTAACACTAAAAACCTCAACCTATCCCTAACCCTAACCCTCACCCTCACCCTCACCATAACGGTAACCCTAACCCTAATCATAACCTTCACCCTCACCCTAACCCTAAACCTAACCCTAACACTCACCCTAACCCTAACCTTCACCCTTACCGTAACACTAACCCACATCCTAACACTTACCCTAACCCTAACCCTAAACCTCACCCTAACCCTAACCCTACCCCTAACCCTCAACCTAACCCTAACCCTCACACTCAACTTAAACCTAACCCTAACACTCACCCTAACTTGAAACATAACCTGAACCCTAACTCTCACCCTAACCCTCACCCTCACGCTCACGCTCAATGTAACCCTAAGCCTAACGCTAACCCTAACCTTAACCCTCACACTCACCCTAACCCTTACCCCAATCTTAATCCGAACCCTAACGGTTACCCTCACCCTCACCCTAACCCTAACCCTAACCCTAAACCTCACCCTAACTTAACCCTAAACATCACCCTCACCCTAGCCATTACCCTAACCCTAATCCTAACAATAACCCTCATCCTAACCCTCTCCATAACCCTAACCCTAACCCAAACAATAACCCTAAACCTCAAGCTCACCCTTAGCCCAAACCTAAGCCTAACCCTAAGTCTAACCCTAAACCTAACCACAACCCTCACACTCATTCTGCACCCTCACCCTCACCATAACTCTAACCCTAACCCTAACCCTAACCCCAAACCACACCCTTACCCTATACCTAACCCTAACCCTAACCCTCATCCTCACCCAAACCCTAACACTAAACCTAACCCTAACCCTCATCCTAACTGTCACCCTAACCCTATATCTAACCCTAAACCTCATCCTAACCCTAACGCTAACCCTAAACCCCACCCTAACCCTAACCCTAAACCTCAACCGCACCCTCACCCTCACCGTAACTCCAACCCTAACCCTAAAAATATCACTACACCTAACCCTAACAATCACCCTAACCCGAATCCTCACCCCACCCTCACCCTCAGCTAAGCCTAAGCCTAAACTTTACCCTAACCCTCACACTCATGCTCACCCTAACCCTAATCCTAAACATAACCCTATCCCTAAACCTCAACCTAACCCTAACCCTCACCCTAACCCTAACACTAACCCTAAACCTAAACCTCACACTAACCCTCCCGCTAATCCTAACTCTAAACCTAAAGCTCAACCTCACCATAAACCTAACCCTAACCCTTACTCTAAACCTCACCCTAACCCTAACCCAAACCCTCACCCTCAACCTCACCGTAACTCTAACCCTAAACCTAACAATAAAACTAACCCTAACGCTAACCCTAACCCTAAACATAACCCTCACCCTGAGCCTCACCCTCACTGCAAACTTTACCCTAACCAAAAAACTAAAAATAACCCTAACCCTAACCCTAATCCTCAATCCCACATGCACCCTCAGCCTAAACCTAACCCTAACCCTAACCCTAACCCTCACCATAAACCTAACCCTAACCCTAACCCTAAGACTAACCCTAACCCTAATCCTAAACCTCACCCTAACCGTAACCCTAAACCTCACCCTCAACCTAGCCCTCACCCTAACCCTAATCCTAACCCTAACCCTCCCCATAACCCTAAACCTAACACTCACCCTCAACCTAACCCTCACCCTAACACTAACCCTAATCCTAACCCTCAACCTAAACATCACCCTAAGCCTAACTCTAACCCTAAACCTCACCCTCACCCTAACCCTAACTTTAAACCTTACCCAAACCCTAAACCTCACTTTAACCCTAAACCCTAACCCTCACCCTTACCCTCACCGTAACCGTAACCCTAAACATAACCCTAACAATAACCATAACCCTAATCCTAACCCTCACCCTTACCACAACCCTCACCGTAACCCATACCCTAACCCAAACACTAACACTCACACTAACCCTAACCCTAACCTCACCCTAACCCTAACTCTAACCCTAACCCTAACATTAAAAACCTCAACGTAACCCTAACCCTCACCCTCACCCTCACCATAACCATAACCCTATCAATAACCCTAACCCTAACCCTAATCCTAACACTCAGCCTCATCCTAACCTTAAACCTAACTCTAACCCTCACCCTTACCGTAACCCTTACCCTCATCCTAACCCTAACTCTAACTCTACCCCTAAACCTAAACCTCACCCTAACACTAACCCTAACCCTCACCCTCAACCTAGCCCTCAACCTAACCCTAATCATAAACCTAATCCTCATCCTAACCCTCAACCTAACCCTAACCCTAAACCTCACCCGAAGCCTAACCCTAACCCTAACCCTCAACCTAAGTCTAACCCTCACACTCACGTAAACCTAACCCTAACCCTCAACTTAAGCCTAAACTTAACCTGAACCCTAACTCTCACCATAACCCTAACCCTCACCCTCACCCTCAGTGTTACGCTAAGCCTAACCCTAACCCTAACCCTAACATTCACACTCAGCCTAACCCTTACCCTAATGCTAATTCTAACCCTAACCCTCACCCTCAGCCTCACCCTAACCCTAACCCTAACCCTAAACCTCACCCTCACCTCACCCTAAACCTCACCCACACCCTAGCCATTACACTAACCCTAATCCTAAAACTAACCCTCATCCTAACCCTCCCCATAAACTTAACCCTAAACCTCACCCTCACCCTAGCCCTCACCCTAACCCTAATCCTAACCCTAATACTCATCCTAACCCTCAGACTAACCCTAACCTTAACTCTCACCCTCACCCTCACACTAACCATAACCCTAACCCTCAACCTAACCCTAACCCTCACCCTCACTGTAACCATTACCCTAACCATCACCCTAACCCTAAACTTAACCCGAACCCTAACTCACACCCTAACCCTGACCCTAACCGTCACACTAACCCTAACCCTCACCCTCACCCTCAGCCTAAACCTAAGCCTAACCCTATCCTTAACCCTAACCCTCATCCTATCCCTCACCCTAACCCTAAACCTAATCCTAATCCTAACCCTAACCCTAAACCTCACCCTCACCCTAACCCTAAACTTAAGCCTAACACTAACTTTAATCCTAAACCTAACCCTAACCCTATACCTCAGCCTAAACCCTAAACCTCACACTAACCCTCACACTAATCCTCAACCGAAACCTCACCATAACCTTAATCCTAACACTAACCGTAACATTAACACTCGACCTAACCCTAAAACTAACCCTAAATCTAACCCTAAACTGCCCCCTCATCCTAACCCTAATCCTAACCCTAACCCTAAACCTCACTCTAACCCTAAAACTCACCCTCAACCTCACCCTCACCCTCACCATAACTCTAACCCTAACCCTAACAATAACACTAATCCTAACCCTAAAGCGAACCCTAACCCTAAACCTAAACCTAACACATACCCTCACCCTAACCATAATCTTAACCCTAACCCTCAACCTAACCCTAACCCTCACCCTCACAGTAACCCTAACCCTCACCTAACCCTAACCCAAATCCTAACCCTAACCCTAAACCTTATCCTAACACTAACCCTAACCCTCACCCTCACCCTAGCCCTCATTCTAACCCTAATCCTAACCCTAACCCTCACCCTACCCCTAAACATAATCGAACCCTAACTCTCACCCTAACCCTAACCCTAACTTTCACCCTAACCCTAACCCTCACCCTCACCCTCACTCTCAGCCTAAACCTAAGCCTAAGCCAAACCCTAACCCTAACGATCACACTGACCTTAACCCTTACCCTAATCCGAATCCTAAACCTAAGCCTAATCCTCACCCTCATCCTCATCCTAATCCTAACCCTCACCCTAAAACTAACTCTAACACTAACCCTAACCCTCAACCTCAGCCTCACCCTTAACCTAACTCTAAACCTAAACCTCACCCTTACCGTAACCTAACCCTAAACCTAAACCTCACCCTAAACCTAACACTAAACCTCACCCTCAACCTAGGACTCACCCTAACCCTAATTCTAACCTTAACCCTCATCCTAAACCATCCCATAACCCTAACCCTGAACCTCACCCTCAACCTAACTCTCACCCTAACCTTAACTCTAACCCTAACACTAACCCTAACCCAAGCCCTCAACCTAACCCTCACCCTAACCCTAACTCTAACTCTAAAACTCAACCTCACCCTAACCCTAACTCTAACCCTAACCCAAAACCTAAAACTCAACCTAACCCTAAACCCTAACGCTCACCCTTACCCTCAACGTTACCTTAACCCAAAACCTAACACAAATAAAAACACTAACCCTAATCCTAACCCTCACGCTAACCACAGCCCTCACCTTAACCCATAGCGTAACCCAAACACTAAACCTCACAGTAACACTAACCCTACCCTCACCCTAACCCTAACTCTAACCCTAATCCTAACACTAAAAACCTCAACTTAACCCTAACCCTAACCCTCACCCTTACCTAAATGTAACCCTAAAAATAACCCTAACCCTAAACTGAATCCTAACCCTCACCCTCACCCTAACCCTAAACCTAACCCTAACCCTCACCCTCACCCTAACCCTAACCCTCACCCTTACCGTAACCCTAACCCTCATCCTAACCCTCAAACTAAACGTAACCCTAACCCTAAACCTGACCCTAACACTAACCCTAACCCTCACCCTCACACTAGCCCTCATCCTAACCCTAATCCTAAACCTAATCCTTATCCTAACCCTCACCCTAACCTTAACTATAACCATCACCCTAACCCTAAACCTAACCCTAAACTTCAACCTAACCCTAACCCTCACCTTTACCTTAACCCTTACCCTCATCCTAACCCCCACCCTAACTCTAAGCCTAATCCTCATCCTAACCCTCACCCTAACCCTAACCCTAAACCTCACCCTAACCCTAACCCTCAACCTAACTCTAACCCTCACACTCAACGTAAACCTA
The DNA here is from genome assembly GCF_024711535.1 of Dipodomys merriami. NCBI lineage: Eukaryota > Metazoa > Chordata > Mammalia > Rodentia > Heteromyidae > Dipodomys > Dipodomys merriami. The sequence continues at coordinate 6,906 of NW_027203217.1, read as the reverse complement.
ACCCTAACCCTCAACCTAACCCTAAACTTAACCTGAACCCTAACTCTCATCCTAAACCTAAACCTCACCCTCACCCTCAGTGTAACCCTAAGCCTAAGCCTAAGCCTAACCCTAACACTCACACTCACCCTAACCCTTACCCTAATCCTAATCCTAACCCTAACCCTAACCCTCACCCTCAGCCTCACCTTAACCCTAACTCTAACCCTAAACCTTAACCTCACCTTAATCCTAACCCGAACCCAAACCCTAAACCTCACCCTAACCTAACCCTAAACCTCACCGTCAAACTAGCTATCACCCTAACCCTAATCCAAACATTAACCCTCATCCTAACCCTCCACATAACCCTAACTCTAACAGTCACCCTAACCCTAAACTTCAACCTCACCCTTAGCCTAACCCTATGCCTAACCGTAAGCCTCACCCTAAACCTAACCCTAAACCTCACACTCATCTGCACCCTCAACCTCACCGTATTTCTAACCCTAACCCTAAGCTAAACCCTAAACCTCACACCTACCCTAACCCTAACCCTAACCCGAACCCTAAAACTCATCCTTACCCTAACCCTAACACTAAACCTAACCCTAACCCTCACCTGAACCCTCCCCCTAACAATAACCCTAACAGTCACCCTAACCCTAATCCTCACCCCCAACCTCATCCTCAGCCTAACCATAAGCCTAAGCCAAACCCTCCCCCTAACCCTCCCCCTCCCCCTCCCCCTAACCATAATCCTAAATCTAACCCTATCCCTAAACCTCAAACTAACCCTCAACCTCACCCTAACCCTAACACTAACCCTAACCCTAAACCTCACCCTAACCCTCCCCCTAACCCTAACTCTAACCCTAAATATCACCCTCACCCTAACCCTAACCAAAACCCTAAGCCTAAACCTCACCCTAACCCTAACCTCACCCTCACCCTCAAACTCACCGTAACTGTAACCCTAACCCTAACAATAACACTAACCCTAACCCTAATGCTAACTCTAAACATAACCCTCACCTTCAGCCTCACTATCACTGCAAACTTAACCCTAACTATAACACTAAAAAGTACCCTAACCGTAAGCCTAACCTAACTCTAAATCTAATCCTAACCCCCACCCTCAGCCTCAGCCTAACCCTAAGCCTAACCCTAACCCTAAACCTAACCATAATCCTCAGCCTCAGCCTCAGCCTAACCCAAACCCTAAACCTAACACTCACCCTAACTCTAAGCCTAACCCTAACCCTAACCCTCACACTCACCCTCAAACTAACCCTAATCCTAAACCTAACCCAATCCCTAACCCTAACCCTCACCCTAACCCTCACCCTAGCGCTTACCCTAACCCTAAACCTAACCCTCACCCTCAACCTAGCCCTCAACCTAACCCTAAACCTCACCCTCACCTTAACCCTTACCCTAACCCTCACTCTAACCCTAAACTTAACCCAAACCCTAACTCTCACCCTAACCCTAACCCTAACACTCACCCTAACCCTAACCATCAACCTTACCGTAACCCTCACCCTCAGCATAACCCTCAAGTTTGCCCTTACCGTCACCCCTACCCTAACCCTCACCATAACACTCACACTCACCCTAACCCTCACCCCAAAACTAACTCTACCCCTAAACCTCACCCTCACCCAAACCATAACTCTAACCCTAACCCTAACACTAAACCTCACCGTAACCATAACCCTACCCCTCAGAATAACCCTAACCCTCAACCTCACGCAAACCCTCAGCTTAAACCTAAGGCTAACCATAACCCTAACCATAAGCCTCACACTCACCCTAACCAAACCCTAATCCTAATCCTAACCCTAAACCTAACCCGAACCCGAATCTACAGCCTCAACCTAACCCTAATTCTAACCCTAAACCTCACACTGACCCTAACCCTAATCCTAAAACTGACCCTCACCATAACGGAAACCATAAACCTAACCCTAAACTTAACCCTAACCCTAACCCTAACCCTAACCCTAAACCTAACTCTCACCCTAACCCTAACCCTAACACTAACCCTAACCCTAAACCTCACCCTAACCCTCACCCTAACTCTAACACTAACCGTAAACCTCACCATCATCCTAACCATCACTCTAACCCTAACCCAAACCATAAACCTTACCCTAAACCTAACCCTAAAAGTCACCCTCAACCTCACCGTAACCAAAACCCTAAACCTAACCCTAACAATAACCCTAACCCTAATCCTAACCCTCCCCCTAACCATAACCCTCATCCTAACCCAAACCCTCACTGTAAAACTTACCCTCACCCTAATACTAACCCTAACCGTAAAACTAACCCTCACACTAACCACAACCATAACCCTAACCCTAAACCTCAAACTAACCCTCACCCTCAGCCTAACTCTAACACTAACCCTATCCTTAACCCTCACCCTAACCCTCCTCATAACCCTATATCTAACCCTAAACCTCACCCTCACACTAACCCTAACCCCAACCCTAAACCATACCCTAACCCTAACACTACTCCACACCCCCACCCTCACCCTCACCGTAACTCTAACCCTAACCTTAAGAGTAACACTACCCCTAACCCAAACCATCACCCTAACCCTAATCCTCACCCCCACCTTCGCCCTCAGCCTAAACCTAGGCCTAAGCCTCACCCTCAACCTAACTGTCACACTCACCCTCACCCTACCCCTAATACTAAAGCTAACCCTATCCCTAAACCTCAACCTAACCCTCCCCCTCCCCGTAACCCTAACACTAACCCTAACCCTAAACCTCACCCTAAATCTCACCCTAACCCTAACCCTCACCCTCACCCTCAATCTCACCATAACTCTGAACCTAACCCTAAACCTAACACTAACCCTAACCCTAACCATAACCATAACCATAACCCTCACCTTCAGAATCACCCTCAGCTCCAACTTAACCCTAAACATAACACAAACAATAACCCTAATACTAAACCTAACCCTAATCCTCAACCCCATCCTCACCCTCAGCCGAATCCTAAGCCTAACCCTAAGCCTAAACCTAACCCTAAACCTAACTGAGACCCTAACCCTAACCGTAACCTAACCCTAAACCTAACCATAAACCTAACCCTAATCCTCAGCCTCACCCTCACCCTAACCAAATCCCTAACCCAAACCCTCACCCTAACCCTAAGCCTAACCATAACCCTGACCCTCACACTCACCCTCAACCTAACCCTAACCCTAAACCTAACCATATCCCTAAACTTAAACCTCACCCTAACCCTCACCCTAACATTAATCCTAACCCTAAACCTCATCCTAACCCTCACCCTAACCCTAACCCTAAACCTCACCCTAACCCTAAACATAACCCTCACCCTCATGCTTGGCCTAAGCCTAAGGCTGAGCCTAAATCTAACCAAAACATTCAACATAACGCTAACCCTAGCTCTAACCCTAAACCTCACTCTCACACTAACCCTAACTCTAACCCTTACCCTAAAACTAAACCTCATCCTAACACTAATCCTAAACCTCACCCTCACCCTCACTGTAATCCTAACCCTAACCCTAACCCTAACAATAACCCTAACACTAACCCTAATCCTCAACCTAACCCTAACCTCACCGTAACCCTAACCCTCACCCTGACACTTACCCTCACCCTAACACTAACACTAATCCTAACACTAACCCTCACACTAACCCTAAACATCACCCTAAAACTAAACCTCACCCTAAACCTAAACCTAACCCTCACCTTCACCCTAGCCCTCACAATAACCCTAATCCTCATCCTCACCCTAAACCTCACATTAACCCTAACACTAATCCTCAAGCTAACCCTCACCCACACCTTTCCCCTAACCCTAACCCTCCCTCTAACCCTAACCCTCACCCCACTGTAACCCTCACCCTCAGCCTAAACCTCACGTTTACCCTTACCATCAACCCCATGCTAAACCTTACCCTAAACCTAACCCTCACCCTAATCCTCACCCTAACCCTAATTCCACCCCAAAACCTCACGCTCACCCTAACCCTAACCTTAACCCTAACCCTATCCCTCATCCTCACCCTAAACCTCACACTAACGCTAACCCTAAACCTCAATTTAACTCTCACCCTAACCCTAATCCTAACCCTTACCCTAACCCTAAACCTAACCCTAACACTCACCATTACCTTAATCCTCATCCTCAGCCTAAACCTCACCTTTACCCTTACTATCATCCTCACCCTAAACCTCCCCCTAGCTCTAAACCTCATCGTAACCCTCACCCTAACCATAAACCTAACCCTCACCCTAACCCTAACCCTCAACCTCAACCTCACCCTCAGCCTAACCCTAAGCCTAAGCCTAAACCTTACCATAATCGTCACCCTCACCCTAGCCCTCACTCTAACCCTAATCCAAACCCTAACCCTCATTATAACCCTCACCCTAAACCTAATCCTAACCCTCACCATCACCCTCACCCTAACCCTCATCCTAACCCTAAGCCTCAACCTAATCCTAACACTCACCCTCACAGTAACTCTTTCCCTGACACGCACCCTAACCCTAAACTTAACCCGAAACCTAACTCTCACCCTAAACCTAACCCTAACACTCACCCTAACCCTAACGCTAAATTTCATCCTCACCCTAGCACTCACCCTAACTATAATCCTAAACCTAACCCTCATCCTAACCATCCTCCTAAACCTAAACTTAACCCTCACTCTAACCCTAACCCTCACACTCAACCTCACCCTCAGCCTAACACTAAGCCTAACCCTAAACCTACCCCTAACACACACACTCACCCTCACCCTAACCCTAATCCTAATCCTCATCCTAACCCTAACCCTAAACCTCCCCCTAACTCTCACCCTAACCCTAAAACTAACACTAACCCTAACCCTAACCCTCAACCTAACCCTCACCCTAACCCTAACTCTAACCCTAAACCTCACCCTCACACTAAATCTCACCCTAACCCTAACCCTAACCGTCACCCTCACCCGCACCATAACCGTAAACTTAAACAGAACCCTAACAATAAACTTAACCCTAATCCTAACCCTCACCCTAACCATAACCCTCACCCTAACCCTAAACCTAAACCTCACCCTCACCCTAGCTCTCACCCTAACCCTAATCCTAAACCTAAGCCTCATCCTAACCCTCCCCCTAAACCTTACTCTAACCCTCACCGTAACCCTCACCCTCACCCTCAACCTCACCCTCAGCCTAACCCTAAGCCTAACCCTAAACCTAAAACTAACACACACATTCACCCTCACTCTAACCCTGATCCTGTCCCTAACCCTAACACTAACCCTCATCCTCACTCTAAACCTCACATGAACGCTAACCCTAATCCTCAATCTAGTCCTCACCCTAAACCTAAACCAAATCCTAACCCTCACCCTTATCTTAACCCTCACCCTCAGCCTAAACCTCACCTTTACCGTTACCATCATCCTCACCTTAACCCTCACCCTAACCCTAAACCTCATCCTAACCCTCACCCTAACCATAAAAATAACCCTCACCATAACCATAACCCTCACCCTCAACCTCACCCTCAGCCTAACCCTAAGCCTAACTCTAAACCTAACCCTAACACACAAACGCACCCTCACCCTGACCCTAATCCTAACTCTAACCCCTACACTCCCCATAACTCTCACCCTAACCCTAACCCTAACACTAACCCTAACCCTCAGCCTCACTCTCATCCTAAGCCTAATCCTATACCTAACCCTCCCCCTAACCCTTACCCTAAACTTCACCCTAAACCTAACCCTCAAACTCAACCTCACCCTTAGCCTAAACCTTAGCCTAAACCTAAAACTAAACCGAACACACTCACTCACCCTCACCCTAACCCTAATCCTAACCCTAACCTTCACCCTCACCCTCACCCTCAGTGTAAAAATAAGCCTAACCCTAACCCTAACCATCACACTCACCCTAACCCTTACCCTAATCCTAATCCTAACCCTAACCCTAAGCCTCACCCTCAGCCTCACCATTAACCTAATTCTAACCCTATACCTCACACTCACCTTAATCCTAACACTAACCCTAACCCTAAACCTCATCCTAACCCTCCCCATAACCCTAACCCTACCCCTCACCCTAACCCTGACCCTCAAACTCACCCGCAACCTCAGCCTAAGCCTAAGCCTAAACCTAAAACTAAACCTAACACCCTCAATCACCCTCATCCTAACCCTAATCCTAACCCTAACCTTCACCCTCACCCTCACCCTCAGTGTAAACCTAAGCCTAACCCTAAACCTAACCATCACACTCAACCTAACCGTTACCCTAATCCTAATCCTAACCCTAACCCTAAGCCTCACCCTCAGCCTCAACTTTACCCTAACTCTAACCCTATACCTCACACTCACCTTAACCCTAACCCTAACCCTAAACCTAAACCTCACCCTAACACTAACCCTAAACCTCAACCTCACCCTAGCCCTCACCCTAACCCTAATCCTAACCCTAACCCTCATCCTAACCCCACCCATAACCCTAACCCTAACCCTCACCCTAACCCTAACCCTCAAACTCACCCTCAACCTCAGCCTAAACCTAAGCCTAACACTAAACCTAACACTAACCCTCACACTCACCCTAACCATAAACCTAATCCTAACCCTATCCCTCACACTCACCCTAACGCTCACCCTACACCTAACCCTAAACCTAACAATACCCCTAACCCTAAACCTCAACCTCAGTCTCACCCTAACCCTAACTCTAACCCTAAACCTCAAACTCACAGTAAACCTAACCCTAACCCTAACCTTAAACCTCACACTCACAATCACCCTTGCCCTTACCCTAACCCTAATCCTAACCCTAACCCTCATACTAACCCTCCCCCTAAACCTAACCCTCACCCTCAACCTCACCCTCAGCCTAACCCTAAGCCTAA